>NC_056700.1:18012446-18259530 GCF_018831695.1 Puntigrus tetrazona | reverse complement strand
AAAGTAATTAAAATACAGCCAAGACACTTACTTCTAAAAGCAATTACTTGTCAAAGTGATATTTAAGAGAGCAATACGATACAAAAAGTAAAAAATAACAATTATGGGATGAATGGGCGGATGGATGGATGGAGGGAGGGATGGATGCAAGTGAATACAGAGTACAGAAAATCATACTAATTTATAAATAAGTAATATGGTGTGCTGATTCAATAAAAAAAGAAGAAAAAAAAAAGAAATTTGCACATCAAAACATTTTAGATACCATAAAAAGTAATTCTTCTACACACATAGACATCACACATGGTGTGAAAAAGCAAATTGTGCATGCTATTACCATTCTGCACGGACCGCATAACAAGCGGTTTTCCTGGCCCGTTTCCCGATCACTGTCACTGTTTTTCTCCCATCAAGGCCTCTCTCCTCTGTATTAATTGCCTGGTTAATTAAGGAACTTAGAGCTATCGGAAAAGCTTCTCAAAAAGAGAGAGACAGTGTCCTGGGGGAAAAGACGACTCTAATGAAGTGAATAAAGATGAAAAGTGCTGATCAAGGAGACGTTGGTGAGAAATATGGAGAGTCAGGACAGGATTGCCAACGCAAGAGGAAATCTGCCCTTCTCTTGTCGGCAGACTTTTTTTTTGCATCGAAAGTGCATAGCCAAAAGGAGAGAAGTGAGAGGGACCAAAAGAAAGAGAGACATGAAAGAGAGTCTGGCTAGAGAGTATGGGTATGTTTTCTCATTAATCGTTCGCTGCAGCTAACGCGGTGTCTCTGTAGCCTCGTTTACCATGTGTCCCGGCCATCTGCAGTCCTTCCTTTCTGCTGGCTTTTTAAAAGCCCCAATGCCAATCTGAGTGGCAAACAGATGATGAGCGCTGAGCGGAGAAATGGGTGCCAAAAACAATGTGTGGAGAGCGAGCGATATGACAGGGCCGCGGGCATCAAGGAAGCACCCACACTTCTTCTAGAAGAAAACCATGTCATTAAGTTCATTCACAGTGGAGCTGGTGTTTTATAAACACGTTTGCCTCGTACCACACTCTCATCTGCAACTGAAGGAATGCTAATGAGGCTAATATGGAAAGGGATGTGGAAATGGACTGACTGATCTCAGAGCTTGAAGACGTTAAAACAAGATCAACACTGCCTCCTGGACTGGCAACACTGACAGTCCATGTAAAACTAAGAAGAGCAGACAGTGAGTTTCGAGTTTGTTCAGAGCACGAGAAACAGCAATAAAAGCAGGTAAGTGAATACTTAAGGATAAATTGAACAATAACGTGCCCTTGTTTATTGAAGAAAAGAAAGAAGTGCGTATATGCTTATTAAAGTGGCAGTCGATTCTCAATTTGGGGTTTAAAAGGTAAAGGAACTTTATAAAGAGGGCTTTTTTCAGCCAAATAATGAGAAAATCACCTCAGGTATTGTTCTGCATGAGTATGAATGTTCTTCACGAGAAGATTACCGAGTAAAATCTCTGGGGCTCTCACATGTCAACAGCCAAGGAGTGTTTACTCTCTCTGATGAAGTCACTAGCCTTCAGCAGAGAGGCTCATGAGAACTGTCCATCTCCATAGCCACAAGCTCCATTTACTTGTATTATTGTTCATGGTGAATGGCATGTGTGGGAGAGAGAAGGTATGAGAGTAGACATACACAAAGAAAGAAAGAAAAAAAAAAAAAAAGATCATAAGAAAAAACTGTGGGCGTTTTGATTCAGGCAAATATTCAACTGAATATGCAGGATAATTCAACTTCACACAAAAATGTGTGGGATGACATTCACTCTTAACAGTAGCTTCAAAGATTTTGGGATACCTGGTGCTGTCAGAAGGTCAGAGGGCAAGGGGTCAAGGTTTCACAAGATGGCGCAGTCTAGTCTGCTGTCACTGTAAATGCTGTAACTGCACCATTTTGCAAAGAATCAGCTTTCTTCATTCACTGCCATTCACAAATAGCGGTGTTTTATTATTAGATTGTATGTTTTACAAGAAAATAAATATTTAAATTGCAATTATATCCTAAATTTGGAGTGAGGTAATAAACTATTTTATTTCAGTTTGAATTTATGGAAGTGGGCTTAAAAATAAAATAGTCCTGTTTAACAAGAATCATTTTCTTGCAAATCCAAAAACTCTAAAGGATGGTTTGTCAAAGTCTTAAAAAAAAAAATCATAAAATTAAAAGGCTGTCATTATTTACTTATGTAACATTTAGAAAACTGTTGTCCATTAGACACATTTTAGCAGGGCTTTCAATTAGTGGAAATAAAACTGTCCATTAATTGAAATGAAGCTGAAATAGGAAAAAAAATGTAGCCTTTGCAACTGGCTAAAATGTTTTTTCTAAAATAAAAATTTAATAATTAAAACTGACAATACAAAAATACGATCAAAGTAGTAATAATACTATAATAGTAAATAAATAATAACTTAATAATGTTGACTGACCGGTTTCTTTTAAACAGATTTATGGAATGGAAGAACAGTTAATTTTCCAGAATACTATTACCTGTTGAATCATAAAAACTGATTCAAATTCCAGTTCATTCAACCTGTGGGGCATGGTCAGTTCAACTCGAAATCAAAAGGAAGCTAATTCTTAATCATTTAGAGCGCCTCCTACAGGAGGCATATGTTACAAAACTGCATCTTTGTGTGTTGTACGGTCTCTATGCTTCAGCTTTGAGAGGGGAAAAATTATTTTCCTCTTTACTTCTCTGGAAGGCTCTGTTGCTCTTCCAAGAACAAAGGAAGCAGATGCGAAGATGGATGGTCTGTTGAGACAGCACAAAGTAACGTCTCGTCTAATGTTGAAATAATTGTGGATATTAAAGAGAGAGGAAAATGCCAGCTCAGCCTGGGGAAGGCAGGAAAAAGAATTGAGAGAGGCAATAATGCAATAAAAAGTCAGGCACTGGTGGAAGGAAGATTTCATTAAAAACAATAATGGTCACGACTGACTGGCCCAAATGCCGGAGGACAGGTCGTTCTTCTACAAATATGGCCTTATGATCCTTGCCTTCAGAATGCAATTCGAGCAGTTTTTTGGGATGATGAATGAGCGCAAGCAATTTTTGCAAAACCAACAATGACTACACTATTACTCAAAAGATCTTCACAAGACGTAAAAGGTGAAAGAAAAGGATATCAGCGAAAAGCAAAAAGTGCATTCTTACTAAAAGTGATTAAAAGCTGCAAATCTCTGAGAACCTGAAAAAAACTGACATGCAGTTCTCTTTCCTGTGTTTACATAATTCCTGTTTAATCAGGAACTGACAGCAGACTTTAGTTTGACTCAGAAGTTGGTTTCAAGTGGAAGGGACTTGATTTTAATCGTCACTATTTTTCATGAAGAAACGTTGCGCACTTTAAATTGGTCACCACTAAAAGTTAACTGTCAATGTTTATGAGTGCACTAGCATATAGATTAGCCACAACGCTAACAAACATGGACTAAAAACCACATTATACCTCAAATTTGATTCCATACATAAAATCTAGTGAGTGGGAAGAGTAAGATATTTATGGCTCATCAAACAAATAGAAATTAAATGAATGACTATATAAAGTGAGTAACCATATGAACTGACAGCTTCCTATCTTTCTTCAAGAAAGAAAACACGCCTGCTTGTATGAAGAAATTCAAACCTACTATGAGAATTTCAAACAGCATAAAATAGCTAAAATGGTGACATGTTTACCATTAGAGTGGTTGAAAGACTATAGATCAGAGTGCCTACAGCTCCTGCAGCATTAAAAAACTGTTTCAAATTCATTTATTCCTCAGTATACTGAAGAAATGAGTCTCTTCAGAAAAACTAAGAGCTAACAAATGCAAAACCATTCCATAATTTAATTATTCAGTTTGGACACAGTTGTTACCATATTCCTGCAAGGTTCTCTGGCAATGCTTCTGGCCAAAACTCTGCCTAATTTTCTTATATTGGTTTGTTTTTTAGACTTGTACAGTTCACGCTATTGACTGACGACACAAATCTACATCCTCCTCTCGGGTTTGGCCTCCATTCGCTATTGTGCTACATTAAAATAGACACTGCTGGAATGTTCTTTGTGTAAGGTACTGGAGCCACTGTGTTCTTTGGTGAAAAAAAAAAAGCTACAGCCACGGTAACAGTTAGCAATGCATTTCATTTCTTTGTATCATTTTGTACAAATGGCAGTTTTCCAGTGCTTGAAAATAAATGTTCCCTGCTTTTAACATATAAAGAGTCTCGGGTCACATTGGCAGCTAGATTCGGTCGTTAGCAAGGAAACGGTAGTACCCTTAAATCATGTTAATTGCACAACGCTTTCCTTTCCTTTGTGTATTACAAAAACAGGCTTTGCTCTTTCAGGATTAAAAGAACTGATTATAGCTAACCACTCTTTGTCATGAAAAGTAATGTCAGCTCAGTTTCAATACATATATTTCCAAACCAAGATAATAATCCCTTTGAGGCACTCTAATTTACACATTTTATAAACGTCTGTTCTTACCACATAAAAAGCGATACAGTGGACTAATACATTAAGTCCACTGAAATGATACCAGACATACAGTTGGCATTGCCAGAAACATAATTTGGGTTGCTAATGAGATGGGTGAAGCAATCATGGGCAACCTTTGAATCGCTTTAGGGTTTCCCATGCTAATGGAGTGAATGTGGATTGCAAACTAATTTGACAAAAACAGCATAGCCTCCAACTGACATTCTTAATGTACTGGGTTCAAAACAAGTTAAGCACTGCTGACAGTATCTGTGATGTGCTGTTCGATTGCTACAGACAATTTCACCTCCTCGCTCAGTTAGAGACAAAAAGAGAGTAAACCGCATTTAATGTACAGTAATGCTCACAATAGAAGTCTAAGCAGGAAGGCTTTAAAAAGATTTTGCTGCTTTCATTTTTGTGCTAAATACTAAAATTCATTATTCAGTACAAAATGTATTTTAGCTCCGAATGTGCCTGTATAGCAGGGAAAAATACTAGTCTGTGAACTTCTAGCTTTCTGGTGTCCTTGCGCACATAATGTAAAAATGACAGTATACTTACAACATTTTCGAGGTCATTCTGAACACAGTTTGGATATTACTAGATATAAAAGTATGTATAGTACATATGTGTCTTTGGTCTTCAGATGGCTCAAAAAATGTTCCCATGGTTGTGCATATCTTCTGCTTTAGAGTACCAGATTAAAATATACATTTAGATTTCCAAACATGCCTTCTGTAAACATTGTAACAATCCAGTGAGATAGGAAAAAAAAAAGTCTGACAACAGAACGTATGGACCACCCAGAGATCTGATCTCATTAACCACAAATCCTTCAAAGATTACATGAAGAGACAGAAGCAATTGAGAATAATCCATAAAATAATTGTAGCAACGTCTCCAAGGAGCACAAAACAACTCCTAAAGATGTGACAAAAATATCACTGGATTAATATTATACAAGAGCAACACAAAAGGAATCTTTGGACAATATACGCAAATGTCTTAAAGCATAAAAATATATGGTGTCAAAAAGATGTTTTGATGTTTATGAAAAAAGTCTTGTATGCTAACTGAGGCTGGATTTATTTTATTTAATAAATCAAACAAACTGTATATTGTGAAATATTATTAAAATGTATTTGTATTTTTAGTTTTTAATTCCTATTGATGTATTTATTCATATTCCAATTTGTTCCTATGATGGTAAAGCTGAATTTTTAGCAGCCATTACTTCAGATTCTTCTTCAGAAATTTAATATGCTGATTTGGTGATTAGAAATAAGAAATAATACACATTTCAGCTGTGCTGCTTAATATTTTTTGTGGAAACTAAGAAAGTTTTTCTAACTATTGTTGATGAACAAAAGAATAGCATTTATTTGAAACAGAAATCTACTATAGCAAATATCTTTATTTTCACTTTTGATCAGTTTAATGCATCCTGTATTTATTTATTGTTTTACCGTCCCAAAACCTTTATATATCCACATATATTATATGGACAGGTCTGATAAATATTACAAAAATCTACACAGTACATCACAAACGACTCTACTGTCAGTCGCTGCTTTATCGTGTGAGACAGCAGGGAGATTTACAGCATCATCGGGCAGTAGTGTAATACCTTATAAACAAGATCCAATCAATGGCACATAAGTTAGCTCTCTCATTGGCACTGACATCAGTTAGAGCCTCCATTTCACAACAGTGCCAGTTCTGCCTCCATTATTGGAGCGCATGATGAATTGAAGCAGGTTGGTGCCATCTTACCCCAAGCTGTGCCCCGAGCTCAGAGCGCCTAGCTGCACTCACGGCAGCGGTGTCTGCACTGATCTCCACCACCTCCTCTCAATAAAGTAAAGTAGACCGCTGGGAGATTGCAGCATGGGTGCTAAGTGCCAGCCACACATGGCATGGCAGGCCTGCAGAGCTGAGGGAATGACTAAATCACACTCCCTGCTTCATCCGTAGCCATGGCTGTGGTCTCAGTGTGTGCAGTGTCTTTCTGCTGCCATGGGGGAATGGATGGCTACGATATCTAATAAAGGGAAATGTTGTGCGACTCATTTTAAAAAAGCCATTTCTCTTTCACGTGTGTCAGATCCTGCAGGGCATCTCTGCCCCTGTGCATCTGCTCTCATTCGGTCATTTATTATTTCAATGAAGCAGCTGATGTTTGGCGAGTCCTGTAGGACATTTTCTCCTGAATGTGCAGAGATAAACACCTAAAGAGGAATATATGCTTTACTTTATTAGTGCCCTATGCGTGTAGTCCTGATCTGGCGTGAAAGTGTGAATGCAAATAAGCTTGCACATCTGTAGGCATTCATTTAAAAACAGATATACATATATTACAATATATTACTGAATGCAATTCACTAATTTAGTGCAATTATCTAAAATAAAGCATTAAGTCTGATCTATATGCTGCTAAACCCAGCTTTCATTGTCAAAAAAATAAGTCTTGGATTCAGAAACAGCTGGATAGAGTGTAGCAACACTGAACAAAAAGCAGAGGTCTTGAATTTTTTACAGATTTTATTTGATACACCATCTTAAAAAAACTGTTCATATGAAGTCAACACAACAATAGACCTCAGTATTGCTGCCAGCACACATAATGTTTTAATTGTTAAAAAAAAACACATCTGGAACGTGAGACAGCGTTGTGCATGAACAGAATAAATTGACAGATTCACTTGCAAAATGGTTTGCTGTTGGTACAATAATATTTAACTACAAAATTTTTAGCTTAGTCCATTTAACTTTTTCTCTTTCAATTACATTATATTTTTATGGACTTTAGCCAGCTAATACATACATATGCAGTGATTTCAGTTAATTGCTCTATTAATTTACTTCTATTAAACCTTTCAATTTACAGCCCTATTAAATACAGTATATAGTTAAACTTGAAGAATTGTGTATTAGCATTAGTACACTGTCTCCTACTGCATGCATTTGTCAGTATTTTAGTTAACAGTAGTAGCTGACACAAATGCACGATGTTAAGCATTGATTTTAAACACATGTATTAAAATTGTATTGAATTTTGAACTGGTTCTGTGATTTGAAAAAACTAATCACAGCCAGTCATGTTCACACAAATACAAACACGTTTCTAAAGAAGTCGTTCTTTAGAGATAATACATTCATCAATTTATGGTTAATGCATTCCTGTTGCTGTAGGAAGTTGGCGCTAACAAGCTCATGGGTTTGATTCCCAGGGAATGCATTAACGAAAAAATGCATATCTTTGAATGCAGTGCAAGTTTTTACAAGGTAAAATTTAATTATGATGATGCTCATGAAGATAAATCAGCCCCTGTCCAGTATCATTATAAGTAGATGCATATTTATTAATCCACACCAATTGCCAAACCCAATAATTACACACATTACAGGATTAATTCACTCCAGAATTCCTCGTCTGGGATCGTGTAGAGGACTTTGAAGCTGCATTGAAACTGCAACATAATTTCTTTCTGACTGAAAAAAGACAAACATCTTGGGGTTAAGTAGATTATCAGGACATTTTAATTCTGAAGTGAAGAAATTCTTTACAAAGAACTGAATGTGGTGACATTCAAAAGTAAATTAATTTCAAAATATAATTGAAAAACCATAGTATTATCCATAACATATCAGAACAACACATGTAGCATCAATATCACAAAGCTCACTAACAACTGCACTTTGTAGCTAAACACAATCATCCAATGAATAATCCCCCTTTCAATCCACAGCTCAGACATATTTATTTAACACCCTCTATGTGTTCATTGTCATGGAACGCTATCAGCTAGGTCTGCATGTGGTTTATTCTAATATCCTGCTTTGGTATTCTATACACGGTGGACCCAAAAAACGCTTACAAAAAGAGATAAAGACACTTGACAGGTCTGATCTCTCTGAGGCCCTCTATTCTGCATTAAACATTACCTTATCAGTACAACACTATGGCCAAAGCATATCCGGAGCTGTCAAGCAACTCTGCGCCTAATGTCAGGACAATATTGAACAAACGATGAGGTCACAGATAAATATTCGCTTCAAGACATGACAGACTTAACATACAGTATGCCTGCACATGCAAAGGAAGCACCCCCTTCTCCATTAATTTAACAACACCAGCTGCGGTACGCAGAGGTCCTGACAATGCCCTTTACTGATAGGGGGGACAGCATTTATCTGCAGGTAAAGTGGCCTGAAGGACCCCAGTGAAAAGGGGACTCATGCATAGCAATGGCACATCGGAGAGCAATGAGATTGCGGGGAAGATAAACTGAAATCTTGACATCTCAAGGAGAATGTTGAATGAGATCAAGAGCACCTTTAAACGCTGTGTTTTTCATAAACAAAGCTTCTAAACCCTTTTTTCAGTTTGGTGTGTCTCTATCAGCACTGGGGAAGCTACTGTCGTTTGTAGCCTTAGGCTGGCCACACACTTAAAGATTTTAAGCCTGATTTGGAGACCGATTTGAACCCCTAAGCGACTAGGCATGTAGCCTGATTGAAGGTTTGTCACAAATTGACAAATTGACTGCTCCTGATCTCTTTGAGTTGGATCTCCTGATCTCCTGTAGTAATCCTCAATTTCAAAGTATCAAACTGATACCCACCAAAACCAATGAAAGTGAGCAAGCTTCACCAACTGGATATTGTATGCTGTTATAGCTGAAACTTATAGAAAAAAAAACATCACCCATATTCACGTTTTTGCTCTCCTTTGCCAGCTGATACTGTTGATCATCTAGTCATGATTGAGTCTCTATGAGATTGCACTTTGAAATGAATTAGACAGTTGGCAGGTGTGTTGTTTTGTGGTCTTAAGATCTAAAACTCATCTAATGTGTCCCAGGTGTCATATGCTACAGTTTCACTTAAATACAGGCTATGGATTAAGACGAAAATCAAGTTCCCCTTCTGAAAAAGTAGTTAGTTACAATACAGGCTTTAAACAAAAAGAAAGAAACCATAAAGCTACTTACAGGCCCCATGCAATCTCTTCACTAGCAGAGTTTTATTTCCTGTGTTGACAAACAGGAGTGCTGCAGAAATTGCTGCAGGAGTCCGAAAAAATTAAATATGAGTGAGCACATTTGCACTTCTGGTTCCATCATCCCAAGGACAATGGCTTTTTGAATCGGTTTTTGGTTAAAATGGCTGAAATTAGGTTTGTGATTTCAAATTTTCCATAACATTAGTAATGCCCATTTTTTTCAGCTTTTAAATGCCTTGAAAAATGCATCCGCTATTAAGTGGCTTAATAGGTTGTCGGGATATTAAAAGTAATAATTCTGTACAGGAAGACTCACTGGTCACAGGAAACTCACTATACTTACTAGTCCGATTTTACATCCACTCTCCAGCACCTTATTTTTAAATTAATCAGGAGGCTGAGTAGTACATTTTAAAATCTCTTTTTTTTGTTTTTTGTTAAACAAAAAGCCATTTGCCATTGTTCATGTCAGAGCCATAAATTTTATGAGCACGAGATTAGATTTTTTCCCCCACCCCATTTCTTAGAAGAAATAAAAATGGCACAAAAATATAGGACAAAAGAATTAACTGAAGATCTCAATTTAGCATGACAGTATTAAAATACAATGCAAAACAATACAAATTAGCAAATAGATTGATAGATAGATAGAACGTGAATTGTCTCTTGGGATGTCTCTTGGGATAAAAGTGCCAAATGCATAAATTAAATGTATTATTAAAGAAGATGCTAGATTATTTTTTCAGCCTCATGCATAATACACATATTAAAAACACTGATGTAGCAGTTTTTTATGTCACATTCCTAATTATTGAAAAAGCAGTAGCTTGTTACCGGAAAGCCCACATTTTGAACCATCTGGCACACTCCTGGAAAATGACGTAAAGTTAGCAGCATAGTGTAGCTTCTTTTACTGTCTATCCCATTTCCTAGCACTGGTCTCTACATCTGTCAAAAATGTCAGCATTTAGCCTCTTGCACTCATCAAACAGGGCAAATTTCAAATTGCATATTTCCGGGGGATCTTGCGCCATCCGAGCAGCTGCCACTGAGATGAATGGGAATGCTAATGGATGACTTTCTCCAGGTATTACAGACCTCTTTAGGCCATGTCATGGCCACAGACATCACTAACCACCAGTAATACTCTGTCATGAGTCGAACCGCGGCTGTAGGCTAACGAACGTGAGAAACTGGAGGTTAATGCCATCCTTGGGGAGTGTACCTGAGAGCAGGTACAAACCTGCTGCGCTATATGCTAACCGAGCTATTCCTGGAAGAGGAGCCAGACGGATGGAGGAAACACAGTCTAATCTGGTGCCGCAGTCTGGTCGGAGAATGTGTCACAGTTTCTAGGTTGTGAACACTAGTAGTGGTAGTAAACGCCAACTGCTGGGGCAATTGGGCAGGAGATCCAAAAAACCTTGTGCGTGCAGAATGAACAAGTGACATGTCACAAGTTGCCATAGCTACATTGCTCTGATTAGCGATCGGCACGATAAATTCTCTCATCTCCTACATTTGATTACTCATACCACAATATGTTCCCCATGGAGACAAAATCTCCATAAAATAATCTCCACAAGAGTCCAATTATGTACAAGCGCAAATCGCTAAGCAAACACATCTCAGAGAAGGGAGTGATATTTATAATGTACTTGCTTATCATGCCTGACTCATAAGTTCTGGTTAGACTTTTTTTTGTTGTTGGCCCAAAGGCATGTGCTAAAATGGGGCATAAAGCTAAGCAGAGATCTAACGAACTAGTACTTGGTTTCAAAAAGAAGGAAAAAAACATATGCTTTGAGTTCAACATATGCCAACATAGCCTGCCAGTAGCTCGCTGCAAAACTAACATGCAATTCTACTGAGAAGCAGCCAAAAGAAATCTACGCTGCAACAAATACTATCACAGAATTAGCAGGAGCCCCAAACACTTAATGCGCACTGTACTTCCCTCTATCTTGCTGACTTTTTCAGGTCAGTTTACTAGTTAGGGGCCATGCTGCAAAGACTAGCTTACACCAGCATCAATTTCCTAGTAGCTTGACCAGAATTTTTTTTTTTTTTTTTTTTTATATTTTAAATATTAATTTAAATTAAAATTTATATTAAATTTATATTTCTATATCAATACACACTCTCATGCAATAATAATACTAACAATACCAATTATTATTATTATTATTAATTTCTTGAAGATCTAAACTAAAGCCAGAGAGTATTTTGAAAAAATAGAAAAATCCATGCCATATTTCTGTGGTTTACAGGCTTTTCTAGGGCGGTTAAAGATCCAGGTCATAACAAGAGGGTCATCGCTTTGAATCAGAGAATTAGCACAAGATTTAAAAAGAAAACAGAGTCCAATGAGTATTGTGGTTCACATTCTACAATGTTACTGTTATAAAAGGCATTGAAGCCTTAAGCTCAGCCTTGCTTAGAAAATACAGGATTTGAACGTTTTCTGCTTCAAAACGTATTGTTTATTTTGCTTATTTAACCCTATTTGAAGACTCAAAGGTTGTGTGTTAATTTTGAAGGTCTGACTAATTGGCTCCCTGTTTTGAATTAAAGCCTTAATAAGCAAAGACAGCTGAGACAGTTGCTAAGAATAAAGCTATCCAATATTTTAAAGCTATTTAATTGCTTTCTTTTGTGATATAATCTATTTAATCAACATTATGCCTGCATAAATGAGTTAAAAACACCAGCTGACCTTGAAATAGCCATGTGTGGTGTTTCGAAATCCAAACAGGATTTTGCTCGTGTGCACATCATAAACCGGCCTAAGATTGTTTGCTTGTCTTAGCTGGTTTAATGCGGTCTCCCAAAATGATAAGTGAAGATAAAAGAACAACAAATCTAACAACAACCTAACCAGTTCAACATATCTACGAACAAACCATTATCACTTTAAATGGTGTCTGAGATGCACAGAAACACAACATCTAAATAATATTTAGTACAGATGGTTATCTAAACATATTGCTCAAGTGTAAGATATAAAAAAAGAAGACACCAAACCGGAAATTAGAGTAGATGCAGCTTATTAATGCTTTGAAGTGGATGAAGTTCCAGCTGTGTAATACATCATTCCTGTAATATTTTAATGTGAAGATTATAAATTTAATGAAACAAGTTATTAGCAAACAACAGGGCATGCTAACACAAAGCAGCATTTGTAGTGGTGTCACATCCAGTCTCGCTCGTTTTAATTTCACAACAACTACATAAACATATGATTTGGATTGACACCTGGCATTATTTTGAAACTAGCTATACATTTTATAAAGAAAATTGCTGCTGATAGCTACATGCCAACATCCAACTCTATTATAAAACTGAAGCTGCAAGCTATTTTTCGAATGCACCGTTTTCTCAAGAATGACGGGACATCCATTCTGCCTATATGTAATGTTTCTATTTTATCTATTCATTATTTTGAAACCCTGACAAAATAAGCCAAGTTAATTATACACCATGACTATTTTAACCCTCACCCGTTTCGAGAAACTGTCAAAGCCTACCTCTCTGTCAGACGAATGAATGCTCAGTACGTATGAATGGACAGCCATTCATTTCAAAGAAAAAACAAATGTTTACCAAGGACACCAAGGTTTTTTTTTGTTTTCCCTAGAAAGGACAAGGCCCCCGTCGGATGTTAAATAATTTTCATCTTTGCTCTTGCCTTCCAAGGTTAATCGTGGTGCTAAGTCCGTCTACTGTTGAGCTGACCCCATCAAGTTTTTCTGCCCCGTGCCCGTGTGCGCATTTCTGTTGTGATCTTATCTGGAAATGGCTCTATGCAGATGCATACATTGCACTCCGCCAGAGGCTCTACAAACAAACAAACACGGAGGGGGGGAAAAAAAGCAACGCTAGAAGCAATCTGGAATGAAGGGCAAACAAATGCCTAATATAGCTTTTCACAAGTCTCAAAAACATGCAAGGAAAAGTACAATGTATTCTTGTAAAAGGAAAAAAAAATACTTTATTCTTATTCAGTATGTTAATGTATTCCTGAAATCACATTGTTCTCGGCTATGCTCAGATTCCCAGTAATTTCTCTAAGGAGAATCATGGGTTGTGAGCTGTGATGTTCGATTGGGCCCATCGCCTATTCACCGTTCCATTTGTTTGAGCACCATTATATGAGGACTAAAATAACAAAACCAAATAAAAGCCCTCAAAGATAATATATCCACGTCTTTTCATTTTGAATATGTATATTAATATTCAAGCATGGCTTGCTGTGGGGTACTTCTGAACACCGTCACAGGATCATAAGCAGGCTCTTCAAACTACACAATACAGCAGATAATCAGATTTTTTCATTTAGTTTTTTTTTTTTTTTTTTTTTTTTTGATTAAAGCAATAGTTCAACAACAACAAAAAAAAAGATGCATTTGCAAAACCAAAAACCATTATTTTTGTCACTCTGAAATCATATTCTGTTATTTGTTCAGTGGAAGAATATTCACAGCCGTTTTTCATACAACAACACTTCCATGTTATTCATCAAAAATAATTGAAAAGTGACATAAACATTTATTTTTTTACAGCTTATTCAACATAAGGAATATATTAATAGATGACAAATAGATAAATAATCAATTTATTGAAAATCTTACTTTGTTATTTTACAAAGCTACTGTACAAAGCTTATGTTGCTTGAATGTTTTTTTTAATTATTATTTTTGACCTTCACATGGTAATAAAACCATTGTTGTATAAGAAAACCACTCTGTGAAAGCTCTTAAAATCTCTTTCTATATAATATAAAAGTCATATGGGTTGTGAATGACATGGGTTAATGATGACAGAAGTTTCATTTTTGAATGATTGGACTATCCTTTTAACGAAATCATCCCGACTAAATGGATCACATGCTATTCACTGCTCTATTTTAACATGTGGTAAATTGTATGCAAGATCACAGCATCTGCTGCAGACACAATGCGCTTTCATCAGTCTGAGATGATGAAACGTTTTATCATTTCTCTTCATAGGAAACAATGAGGAAAATCGCAAGAGCTCACAGGCATCGGCTGCTGTTGACTGTGCATGTTTGATTGTTTCTTCTCAAGGACGGACAGAAAGCCTTGCTGCTATAAATATGCAATGCTTCCTTAGGCTGGAGAGATAGAGAGAGAGGAGAGAGAGCTTTTTGATATTCATGGACATTCAAGTCCTCTTGAAGGATATGCATCTGTGCAGGAATCAAAATGATCCACTCAACGAGGGAAAATTATACCCCTCACATGCCATTTGGCTTCTTCAAATTACTGAGAGAAACATACCTCCACTCATGCTAAAAGGCTGGGCAGGGACATATAATTGCAGAAGTAGAGGCTTTCCAGACAAGTGTTTATCTTGGTATTTATCAAACAGTTGGTGATTTTAGGCCAAAACTTGAAATTTAGGGGTCGGAATGTGAAGCATCTTTAAAAGCCCCTTGAAATCATTTGAGATAAGTAGGAACAGCCAAAAGACTTAAGTTTCATTGCAGCTACTTGCTAGTCAGATAGAGGAGGTTGAGGAAATTTCAAATTCTAGAGAGAATTTTTTGGGGCACAGACAATCTGGTGCAAAATGTGTCAACGTTTTTAAGTCAATTTTCTCCAAATGTTGAATATATATATATATTCCCACTAAGGCCCTAGTGCACTTAAACTAAGACGTATTCAAAAGGCAAAACTTTTGCTCACACTACTTCTGCGTTTTTGAGGTCGAAGACTGAGATTTTTGAAAATGCCACAGACCCCATTTCAGCCTTTGAGCCTTTGGTCCAATCAATGTTGGTCCAAAAATTTTCAAATTGTGTTTTCTTTCCTGTTTGGGAAATTTTGCCAAGTTGGTCCAAAAATAAGTTTGTCAGAGTACAACAGCTCAGATAGCTTTCAAATGAAGAGAAATAAATTAACATCCACAAACCTCAGATGCTGCTGTCATAGGGTTTTTAAGTACCCTTAATTAGACAATTTGTAACCCTGACATTTTTCAGCGAAAAGTTACTTGAAAAGATCATTTTCAGTTTGAAATAAGACAGATAGAGAAAAGAAAGAGAAGGATAGACAGAGAGAGACCGTTTGGCTTTGATTCAAGTTCGTAGGACCAAACCATATCTCAAGACAAGTAATTACATTATCTTTGTAAATGTTGCATTTTTCATTTGGCAGCGAGAATAATTTATTCATGCAGCGGGACGCAGTTTTTTTTTTCCTTCTTTTAGGAAAATTTGCTAAAATGATACATGAGCTTTCTTTGGTGTAATCTTCTTAATGTTTCCTTTCTCTGCCTTTTTTTCAAGTTCGAGAAACCATCTCCATTAAATTCCACTGACATTTTGGACATCAATCATCTGCAGCAGGGACTTGTTTACCATCAGTGTGAATGAATGGCTAGGTTTCAGAGAGATGAACATTGTCTAGACCAAAGCGGGGCACTGAGGAAAAAAAAAGTAAATAAAAGAGGCCACATGAACACATCTGTTCATACAGAGCTCATTGTGTCCAATTATTCAGCCTCTGCAGTTCTTTAGAAATATGGAATCTCTCTCTTCCGTACACATTTTCTGCATTTTTATTATCATTTTTTCTTTTTTTTTTTTTTTTTTTGATTAATTAGTATTTTCTCTCTTCCTTCCTCCCGATTCTTCTGCCAAGTAAGGATTATTATGGAGTTTCATGTTTTATAATATTACAGCATTGTCAAAACTAAATCCATTTGTAGTTCTACACAAAACGAATCAATCTACGGGGTTAGAAACCAGCTCACCCGTCTAAACCCTGTGCAATCCATTATAAACCAACTGTGAAATGATTGGCAATCAGTTCACCACAAAATTTTTTAATGACTAACGATCACTAAATGGGATTCTTTAAACATATAATGTTCACACAAACCTCTCTCGTGGATCATGAAAAGCATTATAGTTCTTATAAACTGACAGCAAAGCACCTGAAAACAAACAATGAGTAGGCAGACAAACGACTGCTCTTTAATAAGATTTCTTCAATGATCATTTTCCCCTGACAGCGTAATGCCAAAACAATTTCCGAAGTGAGAGAAAAGGTAATAGAGAACATATTTGAGTATTAAAAACAAAAAAAAAACTTATAGTCAAACAGGAAAATGACATGTTAATCTGATGTCTTTCTTTTTACAAGCCTCACCCACTGATTCTTTCCCTCCTGAGCTGTTCTTATTTCTCTAACTCAATTCTCAATGAGGAAATCGAATTAAAAGCCATTCAGCTCGTCAAAAGATGGATTTTGGCTCTCTGTTTCTCTCGGAGTGCAAAATAACAAAATCAAACAAATGTTTTGATGGATGATTCAGACATCCCGGTGATCTGGAGGGCAGGGAATTGTGGGTAGCATTATACATGCACACCGTTCAGGGATTATTACCTTATTTTCCTGCTGTGCTGCAGATGCAGACTACAAGACATCTGTGGGACTTAATTTCACTCTCATCATAAAATCCGATTTTAATGCAGCATGGGATTAAAACAGCTTATCAATTCACTTCTCATTCCTCGAGACCCGTGGCAGATATGGCCATAGGGCAAATCTGTTGCCAATTTGGGTCTCACCTGCATGATCAGCATGTTTCAAAGAAACGTATAACCCCATATCTATAATATATATTGCATGGGTGAAACGTCTCTATTTGTATTTTATTAGGACATTCCATCATATTTTGTAAATACATCAAGGCCTTCGTTTGCACAGCTTTAAAGCTTTACATTTTTTTGCACCCTCAGTTTCCAGATATTCAAAAAGTTGTACAGATATTTGACAATCCTAATAAGCTATACATCGATGCAAAGCTTATTTATTCAGCTTTCACATTATGTATATATTACTGATTTTGTGGTCCGGGGTCACATACAGTTTGTTTTAAATGTGGGCTGACGGACAGAAATAAGAAATAATTACCCGAAAAATAATATTTATGGTTGCTCAAAATCAATTTACCCTGACCATGAAAAACAAGCGCAAAGTGCATCAAGAAACAACAATGCTCTTGTATCCATCTCCTCTCTTATGCACACTAATGGTAAACAAAGGACGGCTAGTGAACATTTCAAAGTGAAAGACATTGTGTTCCATTTCCTTTATTGCGCAAGATGATTTCTAGATGGAGGTCTGATAAGAAGATTGTGCAGCCTCTCGTCTGAAAACAAACTGAGCGTACATTTGAATGAATGAGCACTGATGGCCGTCCAAACAGAGCGTAATAGGATGCATATGAATTATCTGGCTTTGGTCATCATATTATTTTGTCGCATTGCAATGTATTATTTATGTAATGAGCCTGAAAAGAAGAAAAGAATGACAGCAAACACTTGTGTGAGGTTATCAGCGTCAAAATAATGTAAAAATACAATTCCAGAAAATGTCTTCTGGGTTCTCAGAACAAGCACAGGCTTGTAATGACTTTGGTGAAAAGACATCTCAAGGCGCAGGACATTGTGTCTGTGATAGCCTCACAAACTCCCCTGGTCACTTCCCAACCGTTGCAATTTCCAAAGGCAACTTCAGGTAATATGTTGCTGAAAATCGACGAGCTGAAGCTACAGAGCACAACCCAAATATCTTGCGGTGACATATAGAGATGTGGCCCTGAGGCTATGGACTCTTTAATAAGGCTAGTGGGTGCAGTGGAGTTCCCTAAGGCAGCAAGTTGTTTGGCAGCTTTCTCAATTCGCCAGTGACCAGCCTTGCCATCCATCTAAAAGCGATCAGAGATAGGAATCATAAGGAAGTTGATGAATCAGATTCAGATTGCTCTTTTTTCTCAACTACACTTATTACATTAGGCATCAGCAAACATAAACAAACAATGAGCAATTTTTAATTTCAGTTAATGTTTATTAGTATACTTTTTTCAAAGTTTTTTTTTTTTTTTTTTTTTTTTTAGAAGAATTATAATTTTTTAAAATAATTAATTTTTCTTTTTATTCAGCAAGTGTGCATCCAACTGATTAAAAATGACAGTGAAGACATTGACAGGGTTACAAAAGACTTCTGTTTCAAATAAATGCTACGAATGAACAATATAAAAAAAAAGATGAAGAAAGCGATGAAGAAAACCAAATTAGCATATTAGAATGATTATAGTAATTGGCTTTGTGCCATCACAGAAAAACATTACATTAATATGAAAAACAGTTATTTTAAATTGTAATATTTCACAATATTACTGTTCTTTGCATTTCATTAGCTCTGTACTCTTGTACTCTGCATAACAACAACAAAATTCAGTCTAATCTAATCAAATCTAATAATTAAATAAATGCTGCATATATATATATATATATATATATATATATATATATATATATATATATATATATATATATATATATATATATATATATGCATCGTATCAATACAAAAGTTTTGACCAATAATGCATGACTGTATATAATTAATGAAACCTAAAAGTGTTACCCTTTCTTAATCTATTTGGAAAAAGAAAAAAATAAAGCTTGGCTGTCCTGGGAACATTAATTTAAAAAAAAAAAAGTGGAATAAGAAAAGAAGTTGTAAGACTATTTCTTTTGTTTCTATAATATAGCCTGCCATCACGATTTGTATTACACATTGTCACTATCAGTCAGTTACTACACATGCCTCAGGCACAACAAAATGAATGACTTGCGGCTCTTCTGCTACAAATGATTCACTAAAAAAAAAAAAAGTCTCATGAGAGTCCTTACTCTGGAATCTAACTTCACTGGGTGTACTACATGTTTCTAATTCACCAACAATAAAAAAATAACTCTTGAACCTACTACTAGTAAACTAATACAACCTGTTCCAACCTGATCCTAGAAAGGTAGAAGTGACATGCAACAGGTATGCATGTGTTTGTGTGTGTCCACAGCTGCTAATGTGGTTAGGGGTTGAGGGAACTCAAACGTGAGCCGGCCTCTGTCTCTGTACTGTCTCTGCCTGTCAGGAAGGTTGACACTTTAATCACCTGTCGTCCCTGCAGCTGCTTTGGCCACGTCAAGGAGAAAGACAGGCTGACAAGACCGTGGTGGATGCCGAAAGCGGGGTTTTGGGAAGCTTCTCTGCATCAGTGACAAAATGACGCCACGCACGTTGACGTCCCAGGACAGGGCCTTCATGTCACCTGTCAAGCCACTCTCATCTCTCCTTCCTTTGGGTTTGCACATGACCTTGATACCTTCAGCGTCTCCTAAAAGCTCACACAAACATCTGAGCACAATTAGAAGAAGTTCCTGTGAAGATGTGCCAACTCTTGAGAAGATCTTAAAAGGACACATGGCAATACGCCATCATCATCGATTCGCCGTCGATCTCAGAAAGATGACAGCCATATCCGCGCTCTTATTCCGACCCAGGTGCATTTTATAGTTGTGCGTGGAACTGAAATGATGGGAGAGATGGATTCTGACACCGTTGCCTTGAGGCTACAACGCTCAAATCAACCTCACCCAAACTCCTCTGCTCTGAGATGAACCTTCAAGCTTTCGGAGGCAATAAAAAATGACAAAATTCGCACTTCAAGTTTAAAGCGTGCTCATTCCAGTTATCAGTACCGTATCTAAAACTTGCCTCTAGCGACACTTTTGGTAGCTTTTTGTGCGAGCACTGAGAAAAAGCATACGCAATTTAGCGTTCAAACATAATAAAACTGGCAGAGATGATTCCAGGTGGATCCGTGCCTTCAGGTGTAGCTCCTGACCCACTGTGTGACCTTCGCCAAATTGGCCTTGATCCATTTTAAGTCAATTTGCTCTAGCTATAAGGACTAATGCTGCCACAGACACTGGCTTGTAACACAGGGCTATTTAGTTATTTCCCTCCCGTCCCGCCTTTAAAGAGATAAAAAAGAATTCAATTTGCGCGTGGCCCTGGCGGCTATCCCCGACTGTGTTTGCAAAGTTAATGCAGGAAGCGCTCTCCCCAGGGTCAGAGAGAGGAATATGGCACTCGCTGGAAAAACAGAGGGGGAACAATGGCTTTGAAGATGGCCGCAGAGCTCTGGGGACTAAAGCAAATGGAAAAATAAAATTAAACTATAACATCCTTTCTTCCATGCTCTGCGTCCAGCAGCCCCAGTCTCTGTTCACCCTCTCTCTCTTTTTCCCCCCCTCAAGTAACCTGCCAACAATCTTTCCTCAAGAAACATTCCAAGCCCATAAATGAATAAATACAGGGAGAGCAGGTTAAGATGTGTCAGAGTCACATCCTTTATCTACAAAATGTTACAATACACTGTACACGTACTGTGTGTGTATTAATTTCATTTCGTTTTATTTTTAACAGTGTATATGGAGAAGATTTTGTGAAAAAAAATTTGTTTTAAAAAGGGTATGTACTGAAGCTACATACTGAGGTACTGCCAAGTAGCAATATTTCACTGCAGCCTTGATAGGTAGAATGTGTAAAATAATGCTTAAATCTAACAAAAGGTTAATTTTTTTTACCTCTATAAAAGGAAGCACCATTACTACAAGAAATAACAATAATGACGACAACAACATTACTATTAGAGCATATACCACCATTCAAATGCTTCCTGATGATTGTTATTTTTCTTGTTTCTTACTGTATGATCACCAACATAGCATTAATTTGTTCAGTGAAATGTATTTTGAATCAAAAAATGACTTCTGTGAAATATTTTAAAAGCAGGTACTTTCAGTAAAAAGAACAAAATCAGTATTTATTTGAAATATTAGAATAGTTTATCATCAAAATATATAATTATAGAAATTATAAGAATTATAATTTTAATTAAAAGAATTATACATCTCTGATGCAAATAGTAGCAGAACTAATTAACTTATTAACTTTGAATGAATCGCCTAGTTAAAAATGTAACTTGTTGCCTTTTTGATACTCAATCCTTCACCTTTTTTGAGCGAGACCTGTTTTAGTCCCATCTGCTGCAGTCACTGAAGAGGGAAGGAGGCTGTTATATTGATGCACTGATTGCACAATCTTTCGACTCTAGATTGCTCTCAGCGTCTATCCGTCTAAGAGTTTGAACCCTGTTATGCGACTATACGACATTAGCAAATGGCTCTCATTCTTAAATTAACAGCCACCAGCCTCCTGCTAAGTGCCTGCATACAGTATCACCAATCTTTCCTCAAGACTCTGTGTCCATACAGATGCAGGTAGAACACGGGGAAGGCGAAGGTAGAGGAAACGATAGAGAGTGAGCCAGTGTGGAGTGAGAGAGCGATAACAAGCTATTTATCTGAAAGCTGTCTCCTGCCTTCACCTCAGTTTAAAGTAAACAGGTTTCCATTAATGGCGCTGTCACACAAATGCACTGATAGAACATTGTTGGGAAAATGATGGCTATCACAATAATCACCATCCAATCCACACAGGCTTTTAGTGTTCAAAAACTCACACCGTAAATTGACTATTACTAAATTTCTGTGAAATGATACACTAGATGCATGAAAAAAATGCCTGATGCGATATATGATGTGAGAGAAATTATTATCTCCATAATGGTTATTGTATCTACGGTTATGCTCTCTCACATTATTACCAAAAAAAAAAACTAACAAAATGGACAGATATGCAAGCTGGTAGTGCACCATGCTTCATTTGCACTTTATGGTTTATTTTAACAGTTTTGATGTTGCCTTGTGGTTTGTATATCCGATCTGAAGCCCGGAGGTAAGGACAAAGAGAAAAGAGATAAAAACCGTGATGAAAAACCATTCTAGCTATTTACTTTGCTTCCTGTCATCAGAACATTAAGCACCAGCCCGCGTTTTTTCCCCACATGCTGCATTTCCAATGGAATTTGAATGACAGGCCACTGTTTATATTTCTATTTGATGCTTCAGTTAACTGTAGATTTTGATCAAGCGCACTTTTGAAGCTTGAAGGATAAAAAGGTGAGCGTTTGAGGAATTGTGCATTTCGATAAAGCATCTGTCCCAGTGTCACATAAAAATACCATTTAATGCGAGCGCCAATGCGTTCGCAATTATATGAAAAGAAATAAGGAATAAGAATGACACTCTGACATTGCGAGTTCTGTGATGCTTCAAAGGGACAAATTATTAATTCGCTGTGTTTCTTTTCCCCATCGTGCCGATCAAATAATGTTAGCCTGCCACTCAGCACCGCAGACTCTTCACGCACTCAAAGTGTCATGAATAAAGTAACAAAGTCATGGATGTACGTAACACTTGTTAACGCCTTTTATAACACACTAGATAAAAATACAGTGGAGGCCACTGGTATTTTCACCAGCTAAAAATGGTTTTAATGTTTGGCTGTAGTGTGTCAGTAGATAATATCAGTTTACATTTCCAAACACTGATTTTGCCGTTAATTGTGATTAATCCTTTGAGATTTTTGTTTGCACAAGGAGTCCGACATCAGTCAGTGCTCCACACAGAGATCTGATCTCATCATCATCCAGTCTGTCTGGAATGACATAAAGAAACACAACAAACCGAGACAGACTAAATCCAGAAGAACTGCGGCAACATCTCCAAGATGCATTGAGAAAACTAATTTAATCAGACGTTAAATTGGAATTTTGGCAAGATATGATGTGATGGCTCCAACCCCCTTTAAAACAAATTTAATTCAGCAATAAGCCAATTGTATTTTACTTAAACATTTCACAAATGCTATTCTGGATAACTCCAGTCCAATTTAACCCTTGTCTGAAAACTAAAAGTTATGATACTTTAATAGAGGTGGTGTAAAAGATTTGGGCTGGTAATCTGAAGGGTTGTAAGTTCAAAGGCCAGACAGGTTGATCCATGAATCTACCACCACGGTGCCCTTGAGCAAGGCACTTAACCCAGTTTGTTCCAAGGGGATTGTCTGTCATAAGGGTACAGTAGTGCTGGCAGAATGACAAATTACATATTGCGGCATGAGTAATGGTACCTATATACAATACTGTAAACTTTTATTTATTTATTTTTTTTTTACTTGTAATTGCTATTTAAAGTGAATTAAACTGATACTTTTTACACATTTTTTAATATAAAATTTTTCAATTTCAATTACTATTTCAAA
Source organism: Puntigrus tetrazona (assembly GCF_018831695.1). Taxonomy (NCBI): domain Eukaryota; kingdom Metazoa; phylum Chordata; class Actinopteri; order Cypriniformes; family Cyprinidae; genus Puntigrus; species Puntigrus tetrazona. The sequence goes on along the minus strand of NC_056700.1, from coordinate 18,235,978 downwards.
GTATTAAAAGACTGATTAAAAATATATAAATTCTATAATTAAGTCTATAAATAGTGCTTAATAGTGTCACATTCAAATTCCTTAAAACTGAAAACAGCATATATACGCACATTAATAGCTGCGCAAATATATCTATAAACAACATAGCGAAACAGAATAACATCATATGGTATAAACAGTTCAATAAAATAGTCGCTTTGGATACGCACCATCTGCTAAATGCAAATAACTGCAAATAAATTTTGTCAGAACAACATCGTAAATGCTTGAATATGATGTAGTTGTCTTCACAGGCTGCTTAGCACCATAATAAATGGTTAGATAATTCGAAAACAATTCATAATGGGTTAAGTGGCGACTATCTATGCCCACCCAAAGCACTGCACTCTGTAGGTAATGAGCTGCTTCAGATGTTTTAAATGGGCATTTGACCCAGCTAGGAGAGCGAACCGAATGGCTCTGTTTATCTCGGCGTGCGTGTGTCCTTTGTCTAAGTACTGATGCGAACGTTGATTGCGGCACGGGCCACATAATTAATGGTCCCGGCAGCCAAGGTCAAGGGAAGGTGTGAGCAGCGTAGGACAAATATCTTCTGGAGAGGCAGGGTCAAGCGGAGATAAACACATTCACAGATCAGCTCCAGTCCCGTTGCAGGGAGCTGCCAAAACAGATTGGGATCCAAGCGAGATGGGGGGGGAAGGGGGGGAAACACGGACCACACCATAATGATGTCCTGCTCTGTTTGCTAAGTACTTTTCCTGACAGAGCAAAGAGTCCCGGGCAGAGACAAATGAACAGCGCTCTCTGCTACTTGGGCTTTGTTCACGAGCCGCCAAGAAGCGGATCTGAATTCTCGCAGGGAGGAAGTAACTGTCACTCTGCCATAAATATTAATATTAATTAATTTCCCCTTCCCGTCAGGGCCAAAGGCTAGGATAGATTTATAGCAGGCGGAGGCTTTTCAAGTGGTCATATGTTACGCTATCAGAACAGGAATCTGAGGAGGGTGGGGGGGACGGCAGCCGACACAATCCATATTTATAAGATAACCTTCCTTCCCTTGGCCATCCCTTGGAGAGCCATAGGTGTAGAAACAGACTACAAATTTAAAAACACATCATCAAAAAGGCACAGAATCACAGAGAATGATGAACCAGCACAAACATGGAAAACACGGAGAGAAAGATGACAAAAGAAGTACATTAATGCACGCTCACACCACACTCTCGCAAATGCATATGGAAACGCAATCTCTGTCTAGCTGTCTGTTGCTTTTATATGCAGACTCGCACGTACATGCGCACTAAAGGCCTGAAGCACCATCCTTGGCCTGGCTCTGCCCTGTTTTGCCTCTCTGGTTAATGACTAGCTGGATTTGTACTTTTAAAAGGATCTTTTATGCAATATTCAGCATGCTGAGCAGGTTTTATCCAGGGTATCTACACTTGGGCACCCAGACCTTCATCAAACTTTCAAAGACATTCCACTTTCTTCTGCACACCTTAAAGAGTAATGGAAAACACACATAGAAAAGTACAAATCACAACATGTGAAAATGCACTCTATATTGTATGAGTTTGCAATACGAGCATGGTATTTTCATTTTATGGCTAATTTTATGGCTCCTAAAAATATATACCTTTGTGCAACATGGTTTTTACATGTCTTACTGCACATTCGCAGCTGTTTTAAAGAGAAATGTCCGCTAAAACACAGATTCAATACGTGAACCCTGGTACATTTTTCTTACGTTGACATAGGCATGTACTTCGGCAGTTCAGGATTGAAATGTCCATGGACTGTTGATAAAAGTTAGTGCTCTATCATGCTAGACATATGCCTCTCAAGTAGCCCACATCTCTGTACTCTGTGAGCTACCGAACAAACCAACAGTCTATGAAAACCCATATATATGAAGATGGTTATGTGTGATGCTCAAAACACTCAAATGCATCATTTCTCAAATATCTGAGAATAATAATATTGTTTCGAAAGTCATAACATGATATTCTAGTAATGGAGCAAAAATTGCTCTTCATTAATCAAAACTCTGTAAATTTGTATGAAAAGGAATAAAAGGAATCAAAGCTTTACTGCCCCTATTGTTCATTTCTTTTGGAAACTGCAGTGATATGTACTAGCTGGTACATTTTTCGTGGCGCTATGGGAGTTGTACTTGAGGAGGGACACTGGAATGCTAAGAGGCTATGTATGTCTGTCTACCTGCATGAAACTGCTAGGAAAATTATTTACAGTGTATATATATATATATATATAGTATATATATATATATATATATATATATATATATATATATATATATATATATATATATATATATCCATCTAACAATCTAAAAAAGTAACTATAACTGAACATAACAAAAAAGTGATTTTTTTTTCAAAACTCCAACCACCCCATATCTAACATACATTCACAATTCATCATAAATAAAAACCTAACCGTACCCAAACCCAAGAGCTTTCTGATAGCAATGATGGAATGAGTTGTCTTCCTGCAGCTCACTTTGTCCCCAGCGGGGCCGTCGTTTCCGCTGGGCCGCTTGTTCCGCTGGCAGGGCTCATTTTCAGGGACATTGTTTGCATCATGGGGTCATTTAACTGTAACTGTCACCTGCAGGTAGAACCGTCTCGTTCTCTCTTTCTGCACCCCCCTCTCTCTCCATCTATCTATTCGTCTCTCCCTCTCTTTGATCCATCCCTCGATCCCTCTGTCCTGAAGCTGTCACCATGCAGAATGTGTGCCTGGCCTGGAGAGGGATGGCTGCTGCCAAGCACAGGGCACCGGCTGCAGTAGCGGCTCCATAAATAGCCCCGGTCCAGCCTGTGACATTACCTGCCTACGACAAGATAATCATGATGAATCGCTCCAGAGCAAACTGCACACCGAGGAACAAAGAGCAGCATCAACACAACCCAATTGTGATTCGCTTTTATCCTCAGCCCCCCACCCCATCCCCTCTTTTCTTCTTCTGTCTTTACAACTAAGAGAGAGAGACAAATGCTCTGTTCTAAAACCTTGCGAGATGCCTAAGGAGGCAGCGTTTAAGACATCGTAGGCACACTTCCGACGCAAAGGCTGTTCCAAAAGGTAGGTACTTAATTATACTGCTTCATTTTGGCCTGAGGCAACAACACATTTAGAAGGGAGAAGGCAATCCCAGAATTCAATGTGCTGAGAAAATTCAATCCAAGATGGTGAAGAAGGCAAGAAAACTAGGTGGCAATATTTATTTTAATGGTGAAAACATTGTTTACATAAAAGCTGTAAAATTAATTTTCAAAAAAGAATATAAAATATCTGAGTACATATTTCATTATTTTCTAATTATTATAAAGTTATTTGTATTTGTAAAACTTTGTACACTATGGTTTATGAAGTTTTTGAACAGTAAGAACTCTCTATTGTGCACCAAACCTGCATTTATTTAATCTAAAGTACAGCAAGAGCAGCTACATTTTTTTATATTTTTAGTTAAATATAAAATATTTTTAATTATATTTTAAAAATGTAGATTTGAAATGTGATTTCAAAGCTGAATTTTTGCATCATTACTCCAGTCTCATGATCCTTCAGAAATCATTAATATTTTGATTCACTCCTTTAAAAAATATTGTCTATTATTATTATTATTATTATTATTATTATTATTATTATTATTATTATTATTATTATTATTATTATTATTATTATTATTTTTTTCTGGTTTCTCTAATTAATTAAATTCAGAAGAATTTCATAAAAGTTTACTGACTCAAGCTTTCTGTAATTAATACAAAGTTTTTATTTCAGATAAATGAAACCAAAAATGCATTAATATAAAAAATCATACTGACAACAAGCTTTTGGAACTGCAAATCAGTATATTAGAATGATTTCAAAAGTTTGTGACACAAGATAAAATGCTGATTTTTGCCTATATAATAAAAAATTCTTTTAAATATATTCATGACTTGAAAACAAAAATAAAAGCTAAAAGTAATACTTTAACTAAAATGTAAATATAAAAACAAATAACAAAACAAATATTTAATATAACAGCTACAAAATCAGTAAAACAGTAGGCTAGAGACAGCTAGACAAGAGATTTAGACCGCTTAACTGAGAAGTTCTGAAAATGAATAAAAACAAAAAGGTACAGAAGAGAAATGTATTAAGTGAAAGGGTCGTGAATGTGGCATTCCGGGGTCTTGGAGGGGATTGGGTCAGTCTAGGCTCAGAGGAGTTGGCAGGATGTTGGCAGGCTCTGACGGATGTGGGCTCTGACTGATAACACTGCGGTAAACTCATTTCTGCCTGCATCCCTGGGCAAACACACTAAAATGTCCACTGCTAGCAGCCTGCCTCGGAGAACTCACAAATGCTCCATTTAAATAGGCCATTTAAAGCCTCGCTTGTGGGCGTAATTTACATCAATGAATGTTTCTGATCAATAAACGCTTCCTTCAATAAGCAGTTTCTGACTAATTACCAATGAAGTGACCGCAGCCTCCAATTAAACTGACAAATCAATACAGTAGAATTAAAATGTACTGTAGAAAAAGAACCAAAAAGGATAATCAGGTAAGAAGCAAAAGAGCTTCAAACGCCCATCTAACCAGAGAACAGAGACAATGACACAATAGGGCTCTGCAATTAATACAAAAAATGAGATAATGATTACAGCTTCTGCAAGGAACTAATCAAGAAAATGTCAACTGTTGCATTTCACCGAGGTCTGATCAGTGCAAGTACAGAATTTAAGCAGAAATGGGGTTTATATTTTACTTGTATTCAGATGAAAAAAATGAAGGCTGTACGTTCACCTGCAACTCAAACAGAAGCTTCAGAACGGAAGTGAAAGGCGCGCGAGTTATGAATCTTATAATCGCGCAACCCTAACATTTAAATAAGAATCACAGTGTTTTATGTAACCACCTTGTCATTTTGTAATTATGACATTGTGTTTATCCTGAAGCATGACAGCAAAGACTCAATTAACCAATCTCACCAGTATTGTGTCAGACTGCCTGACTACAGAACGTGTTTTACAGAGGGATTTGGTCGTATTTTCTGAAGTGGATGACACCCTTTTATCAAGAGGCAATGGAAGGCAGTAAATTCTGATGCAGCGCTGCATAAGTGCAATTCTGCCTCTCAGGAAAAAATACTTGACTTAACATCTGACAAAAGTACACTTAACTTTGAAACCTCAGCACCACACTTTATGGGTAAAGAACAAGACAATGGATAAGAGGAATATAGTCAATCGTGTTTGTCTGAAAGGCCAACTTATTTAAAGAAGGTCAACATGTCAAAAACAGGCTTTTGTAACATTCCCGCATGACTGATTGAAAAGAGATATGATATTCCAACAAAAATCATGTACTAGTTTCAAGCAGCTGCTGATGTAACGCTTTAAGGCTGCTTCATTTTAAACATTTTACTCGCCCTCAATTATTCAAAAACCATTTGACTTTTATTCCGTGGATAGTTACACATAAGGATAAGTTAGCAGAGGAATAGACGAAAATGGTTATTATTGAAAGATTTCTCTCAATTCTACATATTTTCCATATGGATATAGATGTGTAATCTATAAAACTTTAATTAGATATAAAATACTTAGGTAAATATTTTATTATCGTAATAATTAACATAAGATTATAGTACGTTTACAAAAAAAATTATTACAATTAACAAAATAAAATAAAACTTATAATAAAAAATTATTTATTAAACTAATGTAGATGAAAATATTTAATATATTAATACTTACCCTCAATTATTCAAAACCCATTCGATTTACATTCTTTCATGGAGAACATAGTGTGGAAAATTTCGATTATTTTGTTTCATTGTTTTGTTTGTGTTGTGTTGTGTTTTTGTATTTTGAATGTTTTAGAAAGAAATCTCTTATTTTCACCATGGCTGATTTTCTGTATCTTAACACATTTTAAAATGTAACGTTCTGTATACTGCATGCATACTGCAAATAAGATTAGATTTTCAGTAAATAGTGAATTAAATGACCTTCATTTCCTCAAACATATGGCTTAACAATACTCTTATAAACAACACTTGGGTCTTATATACTTCTTTTATGAAGCTCCTTATTTGTCCTCTTTGGAGCTTACTGGTTTTAATTGCATCCATTTGCTTTGTATGAAAAAGATCCACCTGGAAAATGAGCAAAATATTTAATTTTGTATTCCACAATAATAGCTATCAAACAGGTTTACCGCAACATGAATAATTAATGACAATTTTCATGTTTGGATGAACTACCAATTAAAAGTTCATTAAAAGAAGCAGTGGGATTCGCAACAGAGAGCCCTGAGATCAGTGCAGAGAGACACACGCGAATCAATACGCGTTGCTTAAAGTGCCCCCCTCCCCATCGAACCCAACTTTTCACGTACGCAGAAGTCGATGTCTCGGGGTCGGCTGCTGGGCTGCAGTTGTGGGCCATTACTGCTTGCAGTGCTCCGGGTCTATCAGCCTCTAGATGCCCAGAGGGAGAGCGCAATATAAACAGATGGAGATTTAGGAACCATCAGGTCTCATTTTCTACGAAGCCCTTTTGGCAATTCTTCAAAACAGTTATGAAATAAAAACACACACAGGACCGCACACGCGCACACACGCGCACACACACACACAAGAGTAATGACATTTTAGAAAGCATCTGTTATCCGTTAAAAAAAAAAACATGGTGCGCTAACAAGGGCAGTGGGGCCGCAACGTATTCCAGCATAAGACAGAGACTAGTTCGTGTCCAATTATGCCTAAACGCCGGACCGCTACTGTAGCCCGCCGTGGATCTCCACGCGGCCATTATGATGCACGCGTTTCCTTTCTAGACAGATAATTGGAGTAATAAGTGACAGTGGCTAACAGTTTAAAAGCACCTGGGATGTCTGCGAATTGTAAGTCAACTGATCACCTCTCTCTTCACCACTGCGAAAGAGAGAGAGGAGCTTGAAGATCTACGCTCTTGTGAGAAAAAGCGACGGGATGCATAAAGGCTCGGAGAGAAAGGCCCTAAAAAGAAGTTATGAAATATCCAGTAACTATTATTCAAACATTGCACTCCAAATCAAAGCCGTATATTGTAGTGCGTGACATAATTGTGTCCGTGCGGCTTCAGCGAGGTACATCGCTCACCGTTTTATGCACTACCTGTGAGTGATGAGCTCTGCTGACACATCATCACACCCCGTCCTATCAGCGCAGCATATGAGAATTTATAACTTAATAAGTGGAAGTATTAAAGAATAAGTAGGCTGTTTTCATACACGCATTTCTTTCTGTGCTTAAGTGAGAAATGCAGGGACAAATTGGCACAGATCTTTACAAACTTACTACGGCCGCTAAGCTCATAAACAACACGGAGCAAAAACATTTCTATTGTATTATGCGATGTTATGTTTTCAAATGAGGTTATTTCGTACCTTGGTGGCTTGTAAAACACTGTGAAAGTTTAACCAGGTAATTTTATACCAAGGTAGCAGCAATATTCATTCTTGGTAATATTCAGTCGGTTGTTATACAAGTCACCAGGTCAGATTTTCAATATAAGGCTCGTTCTGTCTGTATTCCACCTACGTGATCTGCTGACGGACGGGTGAGATTAATAAAGCGCAGATGTCTATGGAAATTAAGACATGCAGGAAATTTGTTAGATGAAGGTAATTGTCAGTTTATTATTGACACAACGTGAGCGTTTAATATTGAAAAAACAAACAATGAAGCGGGTCGTGAATGCCTGAGGTTTGAGGAGGAATTGGCAGCGGTGACATTTCAAAGAATATGAATCATCCTCAGGCTGGGTGATAACAAAAAATGGATGAGCTTCTGAAAGGCGTCTGAGCGTTGGTTGAACAGGAACATTGCATTGGTTACCCCGCCTGAGTTTCTGACTCACTCCATTATTAAAGCCTGTATTGTTTATTGATTCCTGGATCTGAAACTTTTACTGAATCTAATATTTCTGGCATTTTGTAACCGCGTTGCCTCAAAGTAGGAAGCACACAAAATCTTTGAATTCGTTATTTCAGGATTCCCACAGCTTTTGATCAATTATATTCTATGACTTTCACTGTCATTTGTGATTAGTGGGTTACTGTTAAATCTGGAAAAAGGTTATGCGTGCGTAAATAAATCAACAAATAATCCAGAAAGCTCATTTTTAAATTATAGTATTGAATTGAATTTGCCGTCCAAAAAAAAAAAAATTAAATTAAATCACATCCAAAATAAACGTTTTTCTTTATATAATGTGTGTGTATGTATATACAAAAACACACACATGCATGTATATATTTATGAGCTAGAATATTAAATATTTATAATTAATAATTAATTTATAATTAATTGTATAAAAATAAATATATATATATATACACACACATGGAAATACATGGAATTCTTTTCACAATATATGCCGTATATGTGTATTTTTCTAAATATACACAGTATGCACACATATAACAATGTAAGAAAAGGTATTTTTGATGCAATTAATCAAGATTAATCGTTTGACAATATGACTAATATATAGTGTGTGTGTGCTTGTAAATTACATTATCATCATTACATCATTACATTATTTTTATTATTATTATTATTATTATTATTATTACTACTATTACTTACTATTTTGGCTATTTTTATATAAATTATTGTAGAATTTTATATTCTCATTTTATAAAATGTAACACTTCATTTTCTGAGTATGATTAAAATGCTTTTCCAGACTGAATTTTCACCAGCTATTACTCCAGTCGAGTGTCATTTTAATATGCTGATTTGGTGGTCAGACAACATCTCTTATTACCATCACCACTGAATATATTTAATATTATTAATATTATTTTGGTGAAAACCACTGTTTATGAATACAAAGTTCAAAAGAACTCCATTTATTTTCATTCTAAATATTTTCACTATGGGAACCCCTGTGTGTGCGTTTGAATAAAAGAGTATGCAAACAGCAGGGGAGATGCCCATGTAGTGTTTTCGTGTTATTTTGCGGGGGAGAAATATAACCAGTTCTGCACTTCCTGTCTGGAAAGATAGTGGGAGGAATCCAGCACTTGGAATATGTGGAGAGAGAAGGTAGCACGGCTCTCTCTCTCTCTCTCTCTTTTTCTTTCTGCTGCCCACTCTCTCTGCTTGTATGCCACCGGAGTGCTGCTGGCTCTGACTGGCATCAGCTCAAGGTCATTGAGCGCATCTGAAAGACTGGGCTGCAGACAGGACTCGGCCTGGGCTAAAGCTGGCATGCTAAATGACTAGAGATTCAGAGCTATACGCCGTGAGCCGTGCATCTCGCTTACCGGCAGACGGGCTCAGCTGAGGCCACTGCTGCGAGCTATCAGTCTTGTGATTCCCCCTGAAGAGGATGGATATTGATATTTCAAATTCTCCTCTGTGTTGTCAGCGGCCTTGCATTAAGAGTTATCTCTGACAACAGTGAGGGCACAACACAACAGACACAGGGTGCTAAGAACCAGAACTAAGAGTGGAGAGACCACTGCAGTGTCTGAATACTGCTAGTGAGAGAGAAGAATGAAAAAAAATAAAATAAATAATAGTAGGTAAATGGTAAACTTTTTTTTTTACCCTAGAACTTTAATTATATCTTCTTTTTTTACATTTCTCAATAATATTAATTAGACTTTCTTACAACATTCTTAATTTGAATTTTAGTTTAATAGAAATGATTGAAGTGTGTGATGATCTAATGCAAAATCAGAGAAAAAAAAAACTCAATTATCCATGTCAGACCTTTATAATAAAACTGCAATATCTATAAATATAAATGTAAATAACACTTTCGACAATATTTACAGCATAATATATAACATATTTTATAATCATTCACTACTATGTCTCAGTGGACCATGGTTTTGCCATCCAATGCTATAACTTTGCCTCGGTAGCACTACAGTACTTGTTTGTAAGGTAAAAACAGAGTGTGAGGAAACAGGAGAGGCAGAGTGAGAAGAGGGAGACAGAATAAAATAGGACTGGTGCATAGAATGTGGTCTGGCTGTCAGCACTTGTTTTGAGTCTTGCTCAGATTTGTATTTGGACTGAGTCCTTTTCTGCTAAAGGAAGTGCTTATCATCCTCTGTTATGAAAAAAAAAGTCCTCAAGCACTGAGCGCCGGCTTTGAAAATCTGCCTGAATAAGCTACCTGACAGCAGGCTGAGAAAATGCATGCACCAAACCTCGTGAATTGCTACAAAACTCAGGAACCTTGTGTTCTTTGACTGTTGATAACATTCGGACTGGATGTTTTGCTGCCGGTGGCGGCAAAATCTCAGCCAAGACACCTAAAACTCTCCAGAAACTTTGACAACATTTTTACCTGCATTGAATTTTTAATTTTCACATATTAAGAGGTTTTCACATAGTAACAGACTGCACGGAGGTCACAGTTATTTTTCACTGAACTACAAACTCGCCTTATAAAACACACACACAAACAGAATTACATATTTTTTTCCCTTAAAAAAATTATCCTCACAAAGGGTTTTCAAAAGGCTTTTTGTACACACAAAAACTTTCTAAAAATGATCACTGATTTATATTAGCCAAGTGCAAGACATTCGCAACCTGGTTACATAAAAATACGTAACTCTGGGCACTTTTTGTGCAGCGTTGTTTTTACGTGTCTTATTGCATGTTTCGTAGCCATTTCAAAGTGAAATGTCCACTGAGTGGCATTAAAACACAAGTTCAATAAGTGAACTCATGTGTGGAACATTTTTATTACACCGAATGCGAATGCCGAACAAACCTACCATCTATGAAAACCTATAGATATGAAGCTGGATGGGTGTGATTCTAATGTTCAAAAGCATCAGTTTATAAATATCCCAGCATATTAATATTGTTTTGAAGTCATAACATGATATTCTTAAAGTAATTGTGCTAAAAACAAATCTTAATGAAATAGAAACTGTCAATCATAGTATGTTTATACCATGAGGCCAGACAGGAAACAGGACTTGTCCAACATTTGTTTAGCTGTGCTGATATGATTGTCATGGTAATAAATCAGTCTCATAAGATCAACAAGAAGCAATTACATCGATAGCTTAATTATTTTACAAATTAGGTTTGGAGAGCGTTTTACAAAGTCTTTGTTATGGTGACGGAAAACAAAGCATAAACATCTGTGCAGTTTCAAACAGAAATGTACTAGTGTGGACATGAACTGAGACGTTGCAGAAATCTCTTCTGAAAAGAGAAGATGTGAGATTATCGAAGTGCTTTTCCTCAGGCAAAGCTAGAGACTTAAGCGAAAGTCTTGGTTTGGTCTCCATTTTATCTCTTGCTGTCTGGAAGAAATAACTGTAATACTTTGGAAGAGCTGCACAAGCGCACACACAGTCCTCAAACAAAACTTGCCTCAGCAGAGCAGCTGTCAGTGAAGCATGTCTCAAACCGGCGTTTATCCACCGTTCTGAAATCCAGAGTAGCGCTTTTTAAAAGTGATGTGAGCAGGGCAGCCAGACAAACAGCAAAAATAAACACACACACAAATTGAGCTGACCCTGCAGAATTCTCTATTCCGCTGATAGGGGGTAAAAATAATGCTAGCAAAAATGAAACAAACGAAATGTCAATGAGACCACAGAATTTTTTGCCCTGATGTCTGGTCCCCTCGGTTTCATCTGTTTGTAAGATAGCAGGGGATGTTGGCAAAAAAACGAAGCCGAATGCAAACGATCTGATGCAATCAATTACTCATCCCATGTAAAACAACCGCAAACATAATTTATTAGCGATTAAGTTGCTCTTCCATGGGGGGGACGCTCTCTTGGTGCAGGAAAGATGCACTGCCGTGGCAAGGCGAGGAGGAGAGGCATACGGTTGGAAAGGCAGGGGGTAAGACAGCGAGATATGGCAAAAGGACGACTGAGGAGGAGGAAGTCGACTTCTCAACCCAGCGTGTGGTTGAGGGGGCGTGGGGCTTCGATGCCATTGTGGTTACGCTTGAGCGCGGCCCACAGCAGGAAGCGCTCGCTAGAGAGCCCAGCAAGACATCAAAACAGAGTGAAATATGCTGGAGAGGACGTCCAAACGCCACTGTCGCAGAGAGATAACACGGACATATTCATACACCAACAGAATCACTCTTTTTCAGAAAAAACAAACAAACATTCATCACTGAGAGATTTCTACTGCAAGTCACAATTTACAAACCCAGAGGAAAAGTTTTTTTTTGCTCAGAAGTAACTCTTTGTCATTTGCCGTTTCAGATGCTTTTCATTAAATTTCCTTGGAGAATACCGTGTTTTGGGGTCATTTTTATGAGAAATATGTGCATTCATATTAGGAAAAAAAAATCGTGAACAAAGTATTTGGCATCTTTTTAAAATGTGAGACATTAAGAGGAGACGCATGAGATCTAATTCTAAGAAAGAGGGCTGAAAAACAAAATACTTGAGCAAAATTAGGCACTTCTCCTGGATAACTCACCGTTTTCGAAAATTAACGATTGAGGTAAGGGAAAATGTCACTTCTGTGGCTGTTTGCCACAAATACACCAGAGATGGACTGTGCTGAAAATAGGTCAGATAGTTCCTGCTCTCTGGAACCAGGTAGAATTAGGAAAAGTAGGAAGAGAGAGGACAGAGAGAGAGAGAGAGAGAGAGCGAGATGGCCAGAGATAGAAAGAAACACGATAAAGCAAAAGAGAAGGACAGGGAGAGTTTTGGACAGAAAAGGAAACGTCAGATAGAAGAGGAAAGCAATGGAGTAAAAAAATGAGGAAACAAGAGAAGAGAAGATCCAAGAAGGTGCTAAAAGAGAAGAGATTCAAGAAGATGCGAGAAGAGGTGCAACAAGGTGTGAGGAGAGATGCAAAGTGATTTGATAGAGATGAAAAGACAAGAAACACAAGAAGAAAGATGTGAGAAGAAGCAAGAAGGTAAGAGATGCCAGAATGATGAGAAGAACAGATAAGAGGAGACAAGGATGCAAACAGAAAGAGAAAACATGAGACAAGAGCATAAGAAGATGAGAAAAGAATGAGACAATAAGAATAAAGCAGAGACTGGATCAGACACAAGGATAGTACCAACGGCTTTTAAACTACCTTACCATACCTTGTACATTCTTTGATATATGAACACACTACCAATATATGCTACCTTCACTTCACCACAGTACCACCACAACACTTATTCGAAAGTGGAAGAGAGGAAAGGAGGAGGAGGAGACTTGCATTCATCTGGGAGCCTCGAGCACACTGGCACAGGTGTTCAGACAGTGACAATTCAGCTCCAAACATGAGTAATGAGCACTCAGGGGGAGTGTGTGCAGGTACACAACACACACACAAGGGCTGAGACGGCAACACACATTTGTGTTGTTTTCATACTTCTGTTCTCTTGGCACGGAGTTGGCAAGAGTCACTGCAGATCCCTGCAGGTTCACCCTGAGCGAAGGCAGCCCTTGTATATTTACCAAAACAGCAAGACTGAGCCGGAATCAGTCGGATTAGAAAGCAAAAACATTTTTAAAACTTTCATGAAACCTCTAGTAACTACGGCCTTGTCGCAAGGTTGTTCTACACAGCTCTTTTTTAGTGTAAATGGCAAAAAAGATGAACAAGATGATTCGGCCAACATGAAAACGTTGCGGTCCCGTGGACAGCAGTGAGGAAATAAAGGGCACCTGCGATTGTCTGTGTGATCCGAAAGAGAAAGGCGAGGCGACAGATTGCTCCCAAATCCAATTAGGCCTGTGCTCCTTTTCCCCGTGAGCCTAGCGCACAGCGCTCTCGCTGAGAGGGTAGAGAGAAGGCGGAGGAAAGGGGGTTTTGGAGAGATAATGACTCAGACTGGAGAAAGACAGGAGAGTTAGAGAGAGGCTCTGTGTCAGCACCGAAAACCTTCACGCCTAGCAGCCCTGAAAACCCTCTTCAGCGCCTGCAAGAGGAGCAGCTGGCTTCAAGTTCGGTCAGCACAAAAGCCGGGATCACTTTGGCTTTTAAACAGAAAGTAAGATCTAGAAGGAGCAAAGAGCACCTATCAAAGGCCTTTACAACATTGCTACACTAGCTAAAATAGACCATGTTTGGATCCAGAGAGTCAACAGCTAAGCGAGTACTAACGCATAGATTTCTGCAGATAATACAGATCACACTGGATACGTTCACACTGTCAGTTATTGGGATTGACAACCGCATTTTCCTTAAAGATCTCATTCCCACAGCAGCGTACAGCTGCGTTTAAAATAATGGCTGTATGAATGTGCAATGGGAGTCAAGCCTGTATTCCTTACCAGTAACCATAACGACAGTGACCGAAGTAATATCAAACATGGCGATGTCCATGAATTGAAAAGTCTTATCACATTCTGACACAAAAAGAGTCCAATCAAACAGCGAGTTCTTTCATCAAACCTTCACTGAATATGAAATCAAAAGTGACTATATTTATTTAGTTAGCTCACATTGCTATTTTTGTGGTGAACAATTCATCCATATTTAATCGAAATCTGAAAATACTCCTCCCCTCTAAAATGACATCAGTTTGACATTCTTGGCATGAACATGATATACTTAACCACATTGCTCCAACTGTCAGTGTTCATTTCTGAATAAAACACCTATTTACTACATCCAATCAATTCAAAGTCCCTCTAGTTTCCTCATTTAATATTCTGTTTCTCTCTGAAGTACAGAAGTAAAAATCGGTTGCAAACGTCCAGTTCACATGGACTTTAACCAACAGCAGCTTTTAAATTTGGGTGGAGAGCAGAGTGTTTGAATCATGCATAGAACACAAAACTGTCTCATTGCTTGGTTACTGTAAGTTACAGAAAACACACATGAAGACATGCAATACACGGTAGACATGCATTTGTGTGGCATACTAGCAGAGTATGATGTTACAGACAACTAGTTATCCAGTCCTGTTCTGTTCACACAGCACGTTTGTTCCGAGAATGCAGAGTCCTGAAAATGTACGGGTGTGAGTTGGGTTACAGAACACGTAATCGTATTAAGGACTCAAATACAGGATTGACAACCATATTCTGCTGCTGTGTGAACATGGCCACTGAGCTCAAATTAGTGGTCAATTAGTGTGTACTTTTTTTATGGCAACACTGGTATCTTGAAAGCCGGGTGGCCAAAAGCTTATTTAAAGCAGATTGCCTAAATATTAAATCACAAAGACAGCAAATAGCATGCTGCAATGAACATTTCACTAAATATTTACTAAAGAATAAACATAAAAAAATATTTTAACTAATAAATCTGTGAAATAAAAAGCTTGTATTTTAGATAGATACTTAATTCTATACACTTAATTATAATACTTCTTACAGACAAATTGTGTGCATTGGGAATAATATTTTCTCAAATATATTGTGTGCTGTCAAAAAAATGTCCCGCTTTCAACATTTATTAGCCAATGCCACTAATTAAAAACACCAAAGAATGGCCAATATAATCGGCCTTGGCGACATATCAGTCGAACACTAGCCTAGTTCACATCTGGGTTATGATGCTGTTTTTTTTTTTTTTTTTCAAGCTTGCCACTGTATTGTTAAATAGAAGTGTATTATTTATTTGGTCTTAATGTTTACATGAGCATCTCACATTCCAAAGTTATTTGCTCATGGGTCTTTGAGTCGAAAACAGAATAGTGTTACTCATTAAATTTCTTTAATGTCTCAGCATTAATATTAATGTCTATCTGTCCTTTCAGTGCAGATATGTAATAAGTCCAAATAAGCCTAAATAGATGGTCAGTGCCCCGCTTCAACGCAGTGTGAAAAAACCCTGTAAGGTCAGCCATAACTCAAGCCTGGCATCTGTGAATGGTCCAGAGGATTCATGGAGCCCCTCTCTATATTTCACTAACAGATCATCGGCTTCTGTTAGGGTGTCATTCTGAGTGACTTACAATCCTTCAGCCAAGCCCTGGGCTTCACTCAAATTCTTTAGATCTCTTCCCATTCTCAATTTTAGCCCTTGTTTTCCACAAGGACACTGAGAATTTGTCGTAGTGGTCAGAAGAAAAGCAAAACATTGCATTTTTGCACAGCATTTCATTCATTCATTCATTTATATATATATATTCATTCATTCATTCATATCATTCATATATATATATATATATATATATATATATATATATATATATATATATATATATATATATATATATATATATATATATATATATATATATATATATATATATATATATATATATATATATATATATATATATATATATATATATATATAGAAAAGGAGAGAGAGAGAGAGAGAGAGAGAGAGAGAGAGAGATATTCTGTTACTGGTTTGTTCAGAGAATTAATAATCAGTAACTGCTTTGATTAATTTAGGTTATTTAATAAAGGATATGTCAGACTGATTCAAACATTGGCTGCTGAGTTTTGAATCTCTTTTGGATTAAGTGTCCTGTGTTCTTATTTTGAGTTACATTTTAACTGAAACTCAATACAAAAGAAGTGTTTGCCTGGCGTTATTTTAAAGCATACTGCCTTTACACTGCTGTCCCATTTAAAACTTTATTTCATCTGCCATGGCAGTGGTGATTCAGCAGCGTATTAAAAGAAACAAAAAAACAAAAACTATGTAGCAAACACTGTGTATAGATATATATTTCCATCCTCATGACAAAGGAAGCCATTGAAGCCATTCATTGTCGCCATTTTTCCCTTGCCTATTTGCGTCAAACAGCACAAGACATTTATCACTCACTATCCAGTCTTACTGCGTCTCGTCATCAGTAAAATGCCACGTCTCACAAAAACAATTTAGATTTTGATGTTTGATTGAGTTACAATGAGGTAAAACTGGTTAGAAAACACCCAAACAATGTAAGCCTTTCTTTAGCAGACAGTAGGGACAGTCTCTTGATTTCCTCACATTGATGGAAGATAACAAACATTCTCACACTGTAAATTATATCAAAAAAATTATTCAATTACTAAAAACAACCATACAGCTGAACAGTAACTCCTTTATTTACTTCTCAGTTGAATTTTGAAACCTATCTGAGATCTTTCCCCAAATCCCCTTATTAATCCTACAAAACCAACGCACAGTTAATACATAACATCAAAACACATACACACACACACATACACACAAAAGAACAAAGAGGTTGATGGTGATAGAGAATAAGGACTGAGGTTGTTAGTGGAAGTTCTGAGGCCAGGTGACTGATAGCGCCAATTTCGACTCGGATGCTGAGAATCTTACAGATTTTTCCCTTTTATCTTCTCCATCCATTTCTTCCTCTTTTTTTCTTTCTTCCGAAAGAGCCCATATTTTAACGGACATACTTAAAGCGAATCAAGTGTATCACTGCAGGCGAGAAGGAAAGATAATGCCTTTGACTGCAGGACGCACCATGAAAATTAATAACTGCTTTCATGAGGACAAGCTTCCACTTCCTCTGTTCTCGCAGGGCGGCACTGTCCGCCAAAGAAGTGGGACAGCTCACGGCCAGCCTCCGACACCACAGGAAATCAAGCACTGAGGAAAGAGACGTATCATATACATCCTACAAACACACCCCCAAAAACACCCATTCGCTCTCTGCTTGCGCCTTTGTAGCATTTTCATGCCAGCAGTGGTGGTGAGAGGCCCGTAGCATGCGCTATTGATTTCAGCTTCAGTCAGCACAGTCATGTGACAGACGCCACACGTATGAAAACACTCAGACGGATAGTGGCTGTCTCTTTTTCATCTCTCTTTGTGCCAGTGCACTATCTCTCTCTCTCTTTCTTACTCTCTCCTGCAGCCAACAATTCAAACACAGTCACACTCATCTATTAAAACACAGAGAGACGTCGCACCTGCATTAATATTTTACGCTGATGTGTGCGGATCCTGGCTGTAATTAAAACTACCCAGCAAAGTGAATTCACATTATCTCTGTTTGAGTCCCAACAGTCACTGCGTGTGTGTTTGCGCAAGCGAAAGAAAAGATCAGGAGCCACAAACCCCGACGCTGCGCTTTTCCACCTGGGAGGAAGGAGGGGGCGGAACCGCAGCTGCTCCTATCTAAAACAAACACCTGCAGTTTGACAGCCTGGGTGTCTCCTGCACCCGTGGAACATTAACATCCTCCTAACTCATTTATGAGCCAAAGATAAAACTCCAAGCCTTCTCGGAGCATCCAAACAACACAAAGGGCAGCACCTGCGTCTTGCATTCCCTCAGCGTGTTACAAGAATATCCACCAACCGCTCAATTAAAATAGGCTCTGCTGGTATCAGATTGGCACGGTGTTCGATTCTACCCAGACGAGCGAAGGGGATCAAATGCCCGTGAGTTACGTAAGAATTAGTCTGGAGGGTAGAAATGGCAGTTTTTCTTCCACTGACAGCTGGAAGAAACAAAAAAAGCAATATCTGTAAAAGCATCAGATTTAGCCACGTTCTCCACTGCAGCCTAACCACGCAAACAGTGACATAACTTCTTAAGGAAAGGCTCTGGGGGAAAGTGGAGATCTGCAGATTCATGGAAACCTCTCAAAACTGTTCCAAGTTTAGCAATAGCAGTTAAATAATATAATTGCATACCATACATACGGGGGCATGAGTTTAATTAGTTATGTAGATATAGTGTAAAGGTTAAGACAAGGAACTGCATAGGGAATATGATGCATTTGTGCTTGAAATCTAAAAAGAAAATGGTTTATAAGTTGTGTTTTACCTTTGAAATCTCCATTCTACCAATGGCATGCAGAAACAGTGGTTAGCATTCTAAAAGTCACATTCAGTTTGGTAGGTTGCCTCTTTGTAATAGTAGCAAAAACCTAAAATCTGTTCGGTCGTTTTTGTGCAGCCCAGTCCAACAATTATCTGAGCCAATTTTTACAACGACTGAAAAAAAAGTAGTAGCTGTGAAAAGAAAAACAATTACATTCCAGGGAAGCCAATAATCAGAAGAAAAAAAATGAATTTTGTTTCCAGACAAAATGGTTTAAAAGTTATTAATACAAGAAAAGATAATTTTAAAAAAAAAAGAAAGTGTTAAATTGGTAGTTTGTTAAAGGCCCATTCAGGACCACTGCCGATAATTAGCTTATTTCTTGATGTACGATTAATACGGCTGCCCGAGGCTCCCACCTAGAAGAATAAGAATAAGAAAATGAACAGATACAATAGATCAGGGCTTAGATGGTCAGTGTAATGTAGACTTCAATACTAATCTAAATTTAAAATGCCTTTTCTGTAATTTGTAAGTAATTCTAAAAGACATGATTTCCTTTTCTCGATAAGGGGTTTTCTTAGAGTCAGAGATGAACTGAATTGTTGAAGAGACATCCAATGAATCATTAGTTGTAGGGCAGAGGTGGACAACTTTGTATCTCAAAGTCTACTGTCCCCAGAGTTTTACTCAGACTCATACCAAAACCTTTTAGAATTACATACAGGTGTGGTTGATTAGGATTAGTGCTAAAGTCTAAAGGACAGAGCAACCTCTGCTTGTTCGCTGTAAACACAATGGCAAAAAACAAAGCATGCCATAAACATGCCTGCTGCAAGTTTCAAGCCAGACTCTTCTAAGCATAGCCTTGCTGATCTAGACCAACGCAGTGGCGTTTTGGCAGTGCGCTCCGAGTTCTATTAAAGCCGCTGATTGGTTCTCTCTCTCGGCCATCCTGTCACCACAGAAGGTCAGACAGAGTATTTCCACAGATCAAGCCGGGAAGATGAGATGTACGCTGCTTCTTTCCAAGATGCCGAGCGAGCTGCCAGCAGCTTGCGGTGTGATCCAATCATCGCAGGTCATCAGACAATGACTTTACTCCAAGTTGTACAAATGGCAAGCTGGCTGAGACAAGGTTTAGAGTCCACTTCAATGAAACATGGAGTATGGACTTGCCCTACAGCAGCAAAAGGTCAGAGCAGAATATACTGGGGAGATGTTGCCCTTAAAAAGATGCTATGGTAAGGTGTACCTAAAGGAGGACAGGAATGAGTTATGTTTGCTCCTTCCGTGCAGTTAGCTTCTTTTCAGCACAGCAAGTTCAGTGCAGCACAAAACCAGAGGTCAGTGAGTGACAGTGCTGCAAGGCCTACACAATAAGTCTTGTTTAATAATAGCGTGGCATGGATGTTTCAGAGACTTCTCTGGGTTTTCAAAACACTGGCTGAGAATGTTTGGGAAGATGGAGGACAGGATTCCAACACGATGCTTTCTGACTACGCTACATTCAATCTCTCGCCCAGAGAGGCGGGTTCTGTCTCGCGGTCTACTGGAAGTAATCCATCTTGTAGCGCGGCATTGTAAACACCGTGATTACATCCATTCACTCGCATTCACTTCTAAAGAAAGACATGCATCATACAAGGGAACAGTCACGATCCATCGCACAGTAACATACGGCCATGCATACGCCTACACACGCTTGTACCCAATCACCATGAGCTCCCTGTTCACCCAATAGCCAGTTGTCAGCCTGCCGGCACCCAGCGCAGGCAATTAGAAGGAAAGCTGGAGGACAACGTCCCACAGTCCTTCTCTCTCTGGAGCTGGAGCAATTTAATTGAGACTGAATCTCAGGGACTAGCCCACTTCTCGCAGACGGTCAGCGAATGCGAGCAGGGTCCCAAAGCTCCCCCACCAGCACCAGGCTCATAACACCAAGCAATCAGCTGCACTGAGAAGAGAAAATATGCTCTATTTGTGGGTGGAAGTGTGCATGTGTAACTATGACTTTGCATGTATAAGTTAAAGAGAGAGTTCGCATTTACTCTGCTGTTCAAAACCTGTTCGTCTTCTGTGGAACGCAAAAGCAGATTCTAAAGCTTGTTTGCATTCTAAATATGGACGCAAAAAGCGCTGAGGCATTTTTCTAAAAAACTAAATATAGTGTTCATCAGAAGAAAGACATGTGCTGCATATGTCTGGAATGACATTAGATTAGAATGAGTAAATTATGTCAAAATCTTATTTTGGGGGGTTACTAATGTGTACATATTAGTTCAGACCTTCATGATTCAGAAATGCATCCAAGCAGAACTACAGCTGTGCGAGTGTGTGCGAGTGGAAGAGCATCCAGTGTTATTCCTGTGCAGATTGGCCAGAGCTGACCCCTGGGAGAGACTGGTGCCATCTGACCAGCTGGCGAGAGAGCGCCACTGACAGGACCCATCTTACCTCCAAATGCAGCTCTTTCCTGTTGTCTCCTCCCTTTCTTTTTCTCCTCATCCCTCCCTGCCGCTCATCACACCAACGCTAATGATGCATGCTGGGTAATTAACGTTTAAATTAAGTTGAGCATTTGCATGGCATTCTGGCTTGAAGATTGGCATGCTCCTTGAGAAGCCACATCGAGACAAAAAAAGACAAAAAGAAAGCTGGATCTTGCGAAACAAAAGACTAAGACAGATCTAACAGCTGTGGTCCACTTAGCGAAGTGTTTTCAATGTTCCGCTTTGCTCCCCGAACAACGGCAGCGATGCAAAAAAACCAAAAAAACAGAACGCCTTTTGCTTTCCCCCAAGCTTGATGTTCTTAGGTCGCAGCACGAAATCCTAAGTTATGCATCTATTCCAGATCAGCAACCCAATTTATTTAGCTCTGGGATAACGCTGTGCTTTCTCTGAAAAGGCCAGCATAAATCTCAGCCTGCTTTTACAGACCTACCCTTATTTGTCACTGCTGTCTTTCTGCTTTATCCTTTTCTTGCGTACTCCAGCAAGCTGAAGCTAAACTCCGAATCTTTTTTCTTTCTAAGACTCTGGGTTTTAGAAATACTCTCAGATTCTCACACACAATAACACACAACATCAAAACAAGCTGATTGTTCATAAAAGCGGTCAAGCTCTACATGTTGTGAAATCCATCTGTTAGCGCAGTGCACTAACTACGCCAAGGTCGTTGCTTTGGTTCACACAAACGCACGCAAGCACACGTACTGACAAAATGTATACTATCAATACACAAACATACAAATAAACACAGTGCAAGCAACCTTGTGTGCAAATTGAGATTCACAAAGCATGAATAGTGCAATTTAACTCATTCAGAGATGTACTGACACTGACATTGTAATATGGTGATGTGATTACGTATAAAATAAACTGTTTTGCACTCAGAGATAAGCCAGGCCGCTAGTGAATTCAATGCTACAATAGCATTCTGATGTAATTTTGATGAAATCTCTCTTTTTTGGAGCAGCAGAGTTTTGAAGGCAATCTGCCAGACATATCACTAGGTTTGGAAGGTTTTCAAATGTCATATGAAAGTGTTGAGTCATAATGTGGACGGCTTAGATTTAATGATTGGTTTATATTTGCGATTCTGCCTCATATTTTTGTTACATTCCTTTATTTCCGAATGCCGTACTCACCTTCATGCATAAAGGAGTTTAATTTTCAACTCGTTTTTCTTTTGCTTTCAAAATTTTATGGAGTGCTGGAATCCAGAAAATTGATATGCAAATATTCAAGGTTCCGATTCCCTGATTCGCCAATCTGTTACACTGAAAGAGCCCAATCTCAAGCAAGGAGTTACTTCTAAGGAAAGTAAATCAGGGCACGCAGGTAGGCCTACTGACAGATATTCCACTTGTGCGCTGACGAATAATTGAACTGTTCCATATTCATCACTGCCCCAGAGACACAATTAGATCTCTTATCTCAATGTTTGTGTTCCCACAAACACATTAGCAGCTTTTTCCATGGGAAGCGACGGAAAATCCTGCTTTATGCTTTAGAAGTGTTAAGGACTAGGCAGCTATTGAACACCTCATTGAGTCTTATGGAAAAGATTAAGAAGAAATGCAGCTACTACGAGCATCGTACATTAAACTAATCAAGCAGATAGATCTAGAAATGTACCATAAAGGTCAATGAAATATTGATGAGGAGAAATGGCTATATTAAGACTCTACTTAAACTAGAGTACTAGAGTACTTGAAAAAAAAAAAAGATCAAAATCACAGGCTCTGTAATAGGTTAGTGATTTAGCAAAACATTGCTATTATTTTTATTCTTTATTCATCTAAGAACTATAGCACGTAACTCACTGTGGCGTGAATGATAGCTTTTTGAGGACAAGTGATCTATGGCTTTTATTAAAGATTCATTGTACTATGTATGCATGCCTGGTGACAAAACGGACAAAAATTCCTTTAGACTTAAATTGAAAAAGAGTCAGAGGGTTCATACAACCATATCAAAATGTCAGAGAAACCTGAGGGAGACTCAGACCAGCAAGAAAACATTCAGAAATACCCTAGAAACTTTATAGGCACACCCAAGCAACCAGCAAGAATACCTTATCAACCAAAGAGAAACATGCCCTTACAAAATCCCCTCTTGGGCCACTGAAGCATCTGCCATCTCAAAAAAACCCTATGTTAAAAAAAAAAAACAGAGGACATGTTCTTTAGACTTACCATACACAATTTCAAAAAAATTAGGAAAATGATTCTCATTGCAACAAAAACATCCAGAAGCGCTTCTTAAATAGATGAAACACATTTTTGATTTCCTTTAGTTGTCCTAAAAGCAGGTTCATCATGCATATTAAACTTATTCTAATCTTACAAATAAAAGAAAGCTGGAAAAACAAAAACAGGCTATCACATCTTAATGGACGAATGTGCACTCGATAAGGGAAGATTCATTGCCAACCTGAAATGACAGTCTCTACCTTTCATTGGCAATCTGCATGATCCAATCTGACTGTAATTTATCACATATCATCTAAAGCATACCACTTGTGCACTAACAAATAACTGAGCTGCTCCATATTCATCACTGCCCCAGAGACACAATTAGATCTCTTATCTCAATGTTTGTGCTCCCAAAACACATTAACAGCCTTTTTTTTCCATGGGAGCAATGGAAAATCTAACGCTTTATGCTCTTGAAGTTTTATACACCAAGCAGTCATTGAATAGAGCAGATAGGATGAGTAGAAATGCGCCTTAAAGGTCAATGAAATATTGATGAAGGAAAATAGCTATATTACAGCTCATGCCGAGAAACCGTAAAAACATGATTCACAGCCTTTATTGTTCCTATAGTAATATAAACATTCAAAATTGTTCAAAAGATGCGGATGGTCTCGTTGAAGTGTCCCAAATGAAGGTTCATCGATAAGAAAACGGGGAAATAAAGACAAACTTGTACCACGTAAGGACATACGCGTTGCCAACCTGATTTAAGCCCGTCACTGACGCTTTGAATTCTGAAAACTGATAGTAATTGATAACATACGATCCGAAGACACTGATCTAAGTGACAGACCGCTCCAGGCGTTTCTTCTCATGCGGTGACATTCCAAGTTGTCCGATCTGCCTTACCTTTCCCAGCCAGGATGCCGCACTGCCCGGAGAGCACCAGGAAAAGCATCGCTGTTATCACGCGCATCTTCATGATGTGCCCAACACTTCGACCAGTACGCGATGACCTAATTCTTCCTCTTTTAATCTGGAAAAAAAAACACCACTCTCTGGCTTTATCTGTCCTTGAACGACGGCGAAGTGAAGTCTCGCTAGTGAACTCCCAGCAGCGCGAGACGCGGTCCGAGCGCACGAGGTAACGCGGTCTGTGTGTCTGCGCGTTGCGCGAGTTAAACCCCCAGGATCTGGCTGCTACGTCACTCCCCGAGCAATTAATCTTCACCTATGATGAGGCATTTATTTGCGCCCTTTCTAAATGTTATTCAAATGTTATTCTATGTTTTCGGTGTGATATTAGCAACGGCTTTACATTTCGTTTTTGAGCTATTTCCTTCTTTTTATTTTGTCAGACTTCAGAAGCCTGGTATAAATACACAGTATGATTTTGTCCAAACATCCTTCTCATTTATTATTGATGTTATCATTATCTTAATCCGGTGACAAGACTTCTCCCAAGGTGGGCAGCTGCTTGTCCTGTGCCTTCTGGGCACATTAAAAATTAACAACAATAACAAAAACAGCAGTGCTGGGAATTTTTCTTTTTGGTTCGTAATCATGTTTGCATTCCATTGCCTATGATAAAATTATGAGAAAATAGCCTATAAAGTCTATAACTTTCATATACAGTAATGTAATGTAATGTGTGTGTGTATATATATATATATATATATATATAATTCAGAAATGTTAATTACCCCTCTTATGACATTTATGATGTTTATATATCTTGGTATGTTTTAACTTGACCTTATTATATAAAGGGTAGACATTGAAACATTTTACTGTAAATATTGTTTGCCTGTAGAAAAATATGAATCATATTATAATTGGTAAAAGTCCCGATACATTGGTACAATTAATTATTTTGTATTTACTGCATAATGTTTGTGTCCTATAACCTGTATAATTGTGCTGGTTAGCAGTGTGTTTAGGAATACACAGAAGTTAATTGAAGTATTTCTAATATTTTGATGCAACTTACAGAAAGTCTATTGCTTATTTGACATCAAAGGCTGCAAACCAAAGTTGCAAAATTCTCACACTGTTTGTTCACGCTTGGAATTTACAAGGATTTCTTACGATTATGTTCCTTTTTAAAAAGTCACTTTGATTTGAAATGCATTTTTTTTTTCGGAGCTGCGGTAATCCATTTACAGTAAGACCATTTTCAATCCATATTAATTTCCTTTTTTTCATGGTTGTCCCTGAAAATTACCTCTCTGCTTCCTCTCATGCATTAACCACATGTGTACTAAATTCTCACTTTCCTGTAAAAAAAAATGCCATTTTACATGCAGAATATATTCTGAAGATCAAACATTTTCATTTCTGATGGCAGCTCATGCCCTACCTAAGATTTCCCCTCAGGTAAAGTAAGATTTGTCAGCCAAGGTAAAAAAAAAAAAAAAAAAAAAAAGAGTGTGTGGACTGTGGACATGTGCCCAGGTTGACTAGAAGAGCTTTTAATGAGCGTTCAGCCATGAACCGAAGGTCTTCTCATTTCCACCTACTCTCTTGAGAGTACTACATGGGTTAAATCCAAGATATCAAAACACTGTAAATAACAAATTCTTGTTTTAAAACTTTTAAAATGCATGAAAAAATATGGACTTTGGAAAGCGTGATATAGGAAATGCAGAGAATGTAATTACGCATTGATTAGAATCTATTATAAACTGCGTTATGTAAATATAGCAATACAATCATTTAGCAAGATGCAAATTACAAATGCCTATAAAAGTCAGTCTTTAAGACGCATTTTCACCACAACGAAGAGAGAAAACTTTCTGAAATCCATTTAAAATTCTAACCCACAACCCATTCTTTCGCTCATTTTATTTCCTATTTTTTCTTAGTTAAATGTCAATTTCGCAGAAGCCCGGGGGAATTTCTGATAATCGTTTTAGTTGCTTAAAAAAAAAAACGAGGTGGTTTAAAATGCCATATTATTTCCCCAGTCTTCCTGAAACCTAATTTACCTGCACAGCTGATAGATTGGAAAAACCATTTGCGCTCATTCATTCCAATCTTTTGGCTTGTTGCATTTCAGGGGATGCGTTCTGTTGAGTAAATTTGCTCTAGGTGAAAGCTTCTTCACTCTTTTATCAACGCATCTGCAAGTCTAAACATCTAACGCAGGGCAGACATGAGAGGAAAGAGCTGAGCTCTCAGTGAGAGGAACCTGCTCGTGCTGATGCCTGAAGCAGGTTAGCTGCCAGAGTGTTATATATGATGTATACAGTCTTGCTGAGGTTTTCCAGAGATCCACCTTTTCGGATTGCGATCTTTAATTACTCCACTAGCACGATCTTAATGCATCAACAGAAGCAACAACGCTTTGCGAGCTGTTTTGTTCAAAGCTTTGTTTTTAAAGCGATAAGGCTAGCACCGGCCATGAAGACTATGCCATTAATAATTTTTGGCTTTACAAAATTGGTAAAGCCAGAATTTTTTCAGTGAGCCTAATGTGGAAAGTGTTCATCTTAATGGATAAGGTTTCTCAATTCTCATGCTTACACGTTCAGTACTTTTCGAACATGCTAATAGTTTCGCTCTTTTCAAATGAATCTGTTGACTGAGTGAATCAGTGATTCGCTCACAAAGACATTGCTTGTCGTCTCCTGGCATGACGATGTGAAAAAATCCCATCCTTCTTTAGTAATTTGTTTGTTTAGTTTCAGTCATTTTTGAACATGTTCAGATTTTTTTTTATTCATGTTCAGTTATTCGCCAAGGCGACGTTTAGTTAAAAAATTCACAGTTAGCAATGACAACACTAGCCTGGAAAACATAAACACAGCAGACAAGGTAGTTATATAGTGAAAAATCACAGAGCAGCCTCATGCTTCTTGACTAATTAGATGCAAAGACTGAAACTAATTGTTGTATAAAAATCTAAATATATGTACATAAATTTCCATCAACATTTCATGTCACTTGACACAAAGGTTAATACCTGTTTTCAATAATGCTATTCAATCTTTGTGTCCTATCACCCACATCTCTCGGCAGTCTTGTAATATTCTACAGACATCGAAGTAATATGTCTTTGCTGTGTCTTTTGCTATTATGGAGCTCTCTAAATAATTAATTCCAATTCTATTTAAAATCTTATGAGAACAATCTGTTTAAATGAAGTCTGAACTCTTTTTCAGGAACCACTCTTTTAGGATCCACCGTGGAGGTGATGCATCATCTAAAGATATTACATTTTTTATTTGCTTTATGTGTTTTTCACTGCCTCGGTTAGACTCTGAATCCATCATTTGGAGCTCATGGAGTCAATTTTTTCAGCACCTTGGAGAGTTCTTAGCGTCTGTGGCAGTACTACATGCCTCCCAAGAGGGGTCACCCTAGAGTCATTTGCGTTTAATTACTGCCTATAGGAACATTTCATTGGGATCACCTTGCAAAATGAAAAAGTGAGTGAGTGAGTGAGCGGGAATAAAAAACAGACATTCTCCTTTGAATGGCAGTCTTATACTCTTAATAAGAATGTTGCTAAACAATGCCAGATTAGGGATATTCGGCTTCGGATGAAAGCAGAAAGAACCATACCATTTTAATTACTTATTTTCAATAGTATTCATATTTTAATGTTATATCAGGTTTGTGTCCCTCACATTGTGCAGTACATTTCATTTTATTGTCATTTGAATTTGTAAAAGAAAAAAATAACAGAATACGTTAAAAAATTATCATTTGCACTAATTGACATATAAGTGATAATTATAAAATAAAAATTATATAAAATCAGTACAGTAGAAATATTTTCCTCATCCTCAGCATCTGGTTGAGCGTTATATTATCTCTTATTCATTTGTTTATGTAAAAATTATGTTTATATAGACCAAAAGTAGCCATTGTAAATGGACAGTATGTGAGCAATTCACAATTTTTAAAAAGGAAAAAAAAGGCCAAAAAAGGCATAGTTTGTGAGTTGGAATGTTTGTGCATAAAGCACAGTAATAAATGAAAACCCTAACAATAGTAATCATAAATCTGTATGCTCAACTGAACAGAGCTTATCACATTTACATGTCCCTGTAAAAAATTAAAAGAGAAAAACGTGCTTCGTATGAAACCAGTTAGACTAGTCTATAAAATTGATAAAATACATTAAAAAAAAAATAATTTTTATGTGAGAGTCTAGTTGAATGATTTCGCTGTACTGTAACTAAATTTAATAATAACAATATTTTAAGCTTAAAATACTTCCATCTGTAGAAATACGTGTTGCAGAAATGCCGACTCAAAGTGAATAGATGACAGTGTCAAAGACGGACATGTTTGGTTCATGTTGTCTGGTTTCTAGGGGTGTAGGCCTCAGGATACAGCGCAAAAGGGCACGATATCGCTGTGCTCATCACCTCTGTGTGATGTAATACAAAGAATATGACTCCATTAGTGTGGCACAACATTAGTCACATTAGCCAGAGCAGGCTCAGAGTATGGATCTTTACAGCCCATTTCCCCTTTAGTAGCTATAATTAGGGTAGTTTTGTGCAAAGTGCCTTTTTGAAGGGCAACAGAAAGTCTCCTTGAAGGGTGATTAGAAAAAGCTTCTTCTCTCTCCCGCAGGTTAGATATTTATGATAAAAAGGTAATACATAATGCATGAAGGACTAAGAAAGGAAAAAGAGAATCTGGCCGATATATATCCATATCCATATCCATATACGGATATATAACGTAACTGTTTCAATAGAGCCATTATCAATGCCTTTTGCGCCCCATTAGAGTCTGTGATGTATAGAATCGCAGTTCCACATAAATATAATTCACTTCATATTAGGTCTTTAAAGGGATAATAGAGTGCTTTTAACATCAACTTGCGTTCAGGATTGTGCCCGTTGAGAACTTTCATCATCCTCGAGACTTTTTCTATCAGATAAAGGCCGACCGTTCACATCATTTGACTTTGAACAAGTCCTTGTCATTTAAGGTACAGTTAAAGCGAGAGAGGTCGGTCATTATGATCAAACACAGCGTGGAATCGACGTTCTCTTATTAAATCTTCTGATTCTGTTTCGCCACAAGTGGCCGCTGACGTACAAAAGGATGGGAACTGTGTTTTTCCATCTCAATGTTCTGGGGGACATTAATAGTGTAACATACGGCTAACGGTATAGCGTGTAGCATTTTTATAAACTTGAAGGAGATCTTTGGATAAGGTAAACACGCACACCATAAATATTTAGTTTAATAGAATATTTGACAGGTAATGATATCTCTTCGAAGTCAAAACTTTATTAAATGCGTTAAAACCTTTTGTAAATGTCATAATCCCAACCTACACACAAATTATGTTAAGAAACAGGGTCTATGGTACCTGTCAAACTCACTAAATCATAGTGATTTAGCTAATGTACTGTACTGGTTTTTGACATGGCATTATTCCTTGAAGTACCTTGCAATAGCGTGCAACTTAAATAGAATATTACATATAGTAATGATTCAGTATCATAGCAAAGTTATATTTCAAAGTATTATCAGATATTATCAATAATGCACAATCGTTGAACCATATATGCAGTGACTGCTGTATTTTATTTTATTTTTTTCATTTTATCTTTTCAGGCACTGGACCATCTTCTTTTGATTTGATTATTTGTATTATTTTTTATTAGTTTCATGTTTTTTAGTTTGATTAAATATGTCATCCCAAGTGTAAAGATGAAAAGGTTACAACAAAGGATGAATAACGTATACACAAAATAAACAATAACTGCAATGACTTATTATTATTAGCAGTGTACGCAATATGTATTCTGCATCTGTGCTTCTGTTTACCTATTTTCATAAATAATAAGTTGTTTACACATTTGGTTTAGACAGTGTAATTATGTCAACAAAATGTGTCTCATCCGGTGTGTAATTTTTATTTGTTCTACTGTATACTTTGGCAAGTCTTAACTTCACAAACAAATTATTACTGTGCTTAAAAAACAGACTGTATGTTTATTTATAAAGCTTTTTTGTGTGTGCGATAATGGTTTTCTCAGGCATTTAAACATGAATTCAAGGTTAATGTGTGCGGGATGCTAATGACCTACAGTTTTAGTAATCAATATTTCACAGGCTTTCCAAATGATGTTGCATTGCATGTATATCGCCCATTCTGCTTGCGAACATAATAAATGGCCTTGAATTTGCATTAATCACATTTGTTCAGAATCACATTTGTTTTCACATTTCATAACAAAACACTTAGTTTTGTGCTCATTGAAAATGTTATCTTTATTGTGTTTAATGTAGTGTTATCCAGTATACTATGGTGTGAGACGCTGAAATGGCTGGCCGGATTCCTCTGGTTTTGCTGGCTTGTGGCTCCTTCAACCCCATTACCCACCAGCACATGCGTCTGTTCGAGCTGGCTAGAGACCACATGCACCAGACGGGTTGGTGCCACCTGTTCATTTACCTGAAATTGACCATCATCTGTTATCAGGCCAAAATTGGCCTCCTTTCCTCCATCCCTTTGGAACCGTCGCTTTAAAGAGATTTCTGTTATGTAACTGCATTTAGCCTTCATTTTTGTGTAAAGTACGCCTAAATCTAGTATTAATAATATAAAATAATACTGTTAATCAACATTAGTTTTCCCCTTTTTTTATTTATTTATTTTTTATTATTGTTTTTTTATCAGGCGTTTTTGGCCCTTATAGGAAGAAAGACTCAAAATGAGCAAGATTTGGCTAATTTGCTAATATTTATATGGCCAAAAAGCTAAAAGATGAATAATAGATAACTTATAATAGTTTATAATATAATAAGTCTATAATATACTATTTTATAATCGACTACTTAACATAAAATGCATTTAAAATTTAGTTCTGTCATACTGTATCGCCCAAAAATATGCCTTAGTAATCTAATTTAAATGCTTAGCTTTATTATTTATCAAACCTCTGTTGTTTTTAGGGGGGGGGGGCATATAACGTGATGCAATGCAGTATGATTTATAGGTATAAATATATCTTTATTATGCAGAGGAATGTCTTTGTATAAAGCTGTAAGAAAAGTTTGAATGTTAAACGCACTGTTCTCAGTGAAAATGTACTTTTATAACTGCATACCCAAGTGTCATCAGCAAAAAAAAGCATTGCAGCTGCTGTAGCACCGTGTCTACTATTCAAGCAGGCATTTGAAGTTTTGTTTATTACAATTGGAACATTTTGTTATGTTGCACCGCTAGCTTGCAGTGCAGACGTGGTGTAATGCACCTCTCGAAAGACTCCGCATGGGGCTGGCATGCTGACATTTTTGCTTGTGATTATTTAAGGTGCACAGTGTACTTTTGCTCGCAGATATAGCAAGTATAACAAGTAACCAAAATTGCTTGTGTATTATATTACCTCAAGAGTGGCCGGAAACCAATAAAGAGTGGTTTCTTGCCTTTTTTATGAAAGATTAAAACTGACTTTTAAAAATGAATTTCATTGATGAATTCTGTTTCATAATGTCTTCCATGCACAGCTAAATGAGAAACTGCGAAAACAATTGCAGTATGATGTGAATTCATCTCGACTATGGAAAATTACAGCATTATTTGGCAAAAAAAAAAAAAAAAAAATTAAGCATTCAGCAACTCATTAGTGTCTGCCTGTGTATGCAAAGCTTGTGTTAATTTGTGTGCAGTGGCTTAGAAACTTTTGTAGGGCTGCAGCACTTAGAAGAGGAATCAACGTCTGTTTAATAATCAAGCAATTATTTACATTTCATTCATACGCTAGGTGCTTCAAAGGAATAGTTTACCCAAAAAGGAACATTAGCTGAAATGTTGCTCACCCTCAGGCCATCAGAAGGTGTAGATTACATCACTTGCTCATCAGTGGATCCTCTGCCGTCAGAATGAGAGTTCAAACAGTTGTTAAAACATCACACTGGAGAAAAGTGCATGACTCTGGTCCGTCATTTAAAGCCTTGTGAAGTCATAATTAACAAAATCATCATTAAGATGTTTCGACCTGACTATGGTTTAGCTTCTGCCCACATCAAACCGTTGTAGACAGTTGAAATCAATGTTTTGAACGTGTTTTTAACAGCTGTTTGGACTCTGATTCTGACGGCACCCATTCACTGCACACAGAAGATCAATTGGTGGGAAAGTGATGTGAAGTTAAATTTCTCCTTTTTATGATGAATAAACAATTTCATCTTAGATGACCTGAGGGTGAGTTAATTTTTTAAGCAAGTTTGTGACTCTGTATCACAAACCAGTAACTGGGGTATATTTGTAGCAATAGCCAAAAATAAATTGTATCAGGTCAAAATGATGAATTTTGCTTTTGTACCAAAACTCATTAGGATATTAAGTAAAGATCATGTTCCATGAAAATATTTTGTACATTTACTACCAAAAATTTTATAAAACCTATTTTTTTAATGGTAATATGCATTGCTAAGATCTTCATTTGGACAACTTTAAAGTAAATATTTTGATTAGGTTTTTTTGTTTGTTTGTTTTTGCATCCTCAGATTCCAGATTTTCAAATGGTTGTCTCTCAGCCAAATATCGTCCATACACACCACACATCAGTTGAAAGCACATTTATTCAGCTTTCAGATGATGTATAAATCTCCATTTTGAAAAATTAACACCTACCACTCGGCGTATGGGTGACCTATTCCTTTATTGCATTGCATTCACGATAGACATTTTATCAGTTCATATAATGTTTGAGCTACAACTGTGAAATGCTTTATAATTGGGTACATATTATTACTATTACCTAGTTGCTTCTTAGCATTCTTCTTATTAACAGAATGGCTGTTCATTAGCATTTATTTTACATGAACATATTCAGCATCCTTAATCCTACCCAATACCTAAGCTACCTCACTAATAAAAAGCCAATTAGGGTTTGTTGAGGGGAAAAGCCAGAATTGGACATTAAAATAAAGTGCGACTTATATTTGACATCTGATGTACTTGACTTTTTTTGGGATGTGTTGTCTCTCCTCATCTCGTAGGTCTGTATCGTGTGATAGGTGGCATTGTATCTCCTGTCGGTGATGATTATGGTAAACAGGGTCTTGCTGCTTCCAAACACAGACTGGCTATGGCAAGACTTGCCCTGCAGAGCTCTGGCTGGGTTTCTGTGGATGACTGGGAGAGCCAGCAGGAGGACTGGACAGAGACTGTGGTGACCATGAGGTGAATTTATATATATAGATATATATAAAACAATATTAGGAAGTATCCTGCCTTGGCTTCTTACTGTGACTAACGCAAATCATTTATCCAGTCAAAAGTTTGACAAGGCAAGTAACTTTCTGGAGTCTTTTAACACAACTGGGACACTGGCTGTAAAGGAAACATTAACCGGTTTTGACAGATGGGGTTCTAAATGCTGATTGCACCTCCATTATCCCAGAAACTGCTCAGAAGTGCAGCGATAGAGTCATCTTTGATGATAGGAAAGTTGCCTTTTTTCTTTACTTCAAAAGCACTGTTCAAATTTTAAACATACTGGCTTTATTAATATGAATGACAGTTTATGATACAGCATACAGTTACGCCCGATGTAGCCTTATCCTTCTCTTAAATGAACTGAGGGTTCACATTAGAGCGTTGCATCTCACATACCCAAGTCTCATTTATATAGTGCAATATATAGGCTACTAGAAAAATAGCACACGTAGGCGAAGGTATATAGATAAAAAATGTAGATATTCAATCTCTTCTGCAGAAATATTTCAAGTTCCAATTATATTTTATATGTCGCCTTTAGATGTGAATTCACCTTGCATCACCCTCTATGAAGGACTTCACAAACTCATTGTCATCTTCGAAATTTCAGAGCTGAACTAAAGCCAAAACTTTATAGGAGGCGAATCCTTAAATTCCTCGTGTATGAGATATGAAATAGCCATGCGCTGACGTGACTCATTCCGGCCCTACTATCCATCATAACAGCCACAGTTTCCATTCTCCTCCGATTCTGCCGCACAAAATGTGAAACACCCTCTCATCCTTTAGCATTTGACTGCTAGTGGGTTTCGTTTTTTGCACCCGTGCCAAATTCTTGCCCCCTGTTTTCGTCGTGATGGGCCATTCCTCCTCTTGAATCCCTCAAGAGATAGTAAAGTAACGAGAGACTGTTTAAGGACCCCTCAGAGCACTCAAATTTTGTTTTATGCCAACTGCTAGCTATGCCCTTAGGTGGCTAATTAATACTCCGATGCCAGGGAGGAGGATGGCTGCTCTTGCGCCAGGGGCCTGTGCCAGGGCTTTGTCTTTCTAGGTTCGTAATTTACTTCCTGGCAGAAGTGGACGAAATCACACAATTGATTATATGCCCTTGCAGTTGACCTATGTGATGAATTACCAGGTTGAGTTTTTGCTATTTTAAAGGACATACAGAAGTGCTATGCTTCTTACATACAGGCTCTGTTACAAAATGTGTTCAGCATGGGTAGCAACGAGGTGTATTTGTAAATTATGTGCCTTATAATAGTCTTTTTGGCCAAAATTTTTTAAAGCATTTCATTTATCCTACACATAGAGGATGCATAAAAAATGAGATATATCTACCTATCTTCATTCTACCTACCGATCAACACGGTTTATTTTTTATTTAAAGATAAATATAACAAATCTGTAACATACTTTTGCTGTTGTTCAAAATACAGCTGGTAGGTTGTGAGTGTGTTGTTTTTGTTGCATGTCAAGTCTTATCTTCTTTCTGGTGTTACAAGACAATGCCAAACTTTAATAATTTTTTTTTTCTATTTAGAGCACCCTTTTAAAATGAACTGAACCATCTAACTAATCTTAATGGTTCTGAATGGTTCGCTTCCCTGATTGGTTCTGCTATTGGTTCATTCAAATGTCCTTTGCACACTGTATATTACGCAAGCTCTTATGCCTTTCACTTTTGCTATTCATGTTATACCTTTAGTTACAGCCAGTGCTATTAACAACAACATTATAAGAGCCTCTTGTGAGAGATTGGAGAAGTTAAGATACACATCTACCGTACAGGCTCATGCAATTCAGTGTGAATGTAAAGCTTCTCCTCCATTCATAAGCTGATTACCTGCACATTATGGCCATTCATGTTTACCGTTGCTTATCTGCTGTGTTTGTTTCTCCCTGGCTCACCTAACGCAGGTACCATTATAACCGCATAGCTGCTCAGTACCACAGCAGCAAGGATCCACCCACAGTCTCTGGTAAGCCCCGCCCACATCGCAATACGTCTTTACCTCTCATCGCAATTCGGTTTCCTCTAAACCTCCTCTCTGGCCCAACAAAGCCTTTTCTGTTTTTGCTAGTCACTTTAGATAAGTCCGATGCATTTAAAACAGGCTGTTGTCTTCGATCTGGCCAGCACAAGTGCTATTAGGCCTCTTTTCAACAATGCTTTTATTTGGGGTTGCTGTAGAGAAGCATGCTAATGAAGCCTAATACCCTCCACAGGATGACTGAGCTTAAGACAAGCGTGCTCGGACTGTTAATGAAGCTGAGATTAATAGCCAGGACAACTTTATAACAAGACAAGTGCCAAGAATGACAGAACACATGCCCACAAATACCATCTTATCTCAAAACCTTTCAGAGGACTCCCTTATTCACTGCTTGTTCTAATGCTATTTTTTCATGTGCAATTTCTTTTGTTTGGCAGTGGACTGAAGCAAAGCCGTACTCATGTTTTGAACATTAGGGGAGAGCAGTAATGGTGTTTTTATTTAAATGAATTAAATAATTAACACATTTAAATGAATTAAAGGAAATGAAGCATTTTGTGAAATACTAATTTTATTGAAATTTGCGAATAATATTTTTATTTATTATCGGTGTGCCTACTGTGTCAGCAACACAAAGCGAAAAGCATTCTTGTTTTTAAAATTCAATTTTTAAATGACACGAATCACAAATAATTTTGGCTGTATTTCAATTTGTGAAACAGCTGTCAAATATGAAATGTTACTTGCACTTTTTAACAGTAAACTCTTATGGCTTGGACTGAAGATGACATAAAGAAATTCATATTAATTCCTCTGTTACAATGATTAATAAACATATCAGTCGGAATTAACCTAAAAGCAGCTGAAAATCATTGACATTTTTACAGAAAGGGATCCTTTTAATTTTAGATTTCACATCGAATTATCTCAGGGATTATTTCTGATTAAGTTGCTTTTATGCAAACCTCATTATAGCCAACTCAAAGAAATCAGGCACTTAATGAATTAAGTCATTTGTGATTGTCTGGAAATATTAGTGTTTGTATTGGAATGCGCACAATGCTTTTATTTACCGTGTTTTTTCATGAATGTATCCATTATTAGAATAAGTATTATGCGGGTGGCATTCCCCCATGCCCATGCATTTCTTTAGATCTATGTTTAGTCACATGGAGTAGAAATAAAGAGCTTTAGTGGGCCGCCAAGGTTCATTTTCCTGCCCCCTGCAATTCACGCCTGCTCAAACAAAAGCCAGCTCTCAAACACAGACACGTTATAGCAAGAGAATTAGACTTAAAAGCATACTATTGATTCTTTCATATCCTGTAAATATGACTGCTGAGGTCGAGCCCTTGCATTACTTAGCCATGAAATGATTTCTAATGAAGCGTTGAAGAAAAGAAAAAAAAATAGATTTGTGCAGATTTTGGGCAAGGGTTCAAGTAGTTTCAAACATTTTGTCTATGAGCTACCACAACATATTGAAAGACATGGGGAACTTTATTGATAGCGTTGTTTTTTGTTTGCATTTGCAACTGATACACTGAAATAAATATGCAAATCAGTTAACAGACACCAAATCTGTGTAGAATGCAATTTCCACCATGCTGTTTTCCAGTATTCCAGGTAGCAGAACGTTATAGTAATTTGGCATCATTTGTTGGAATTTTTTTCACTGCAGAAAAAGTAATTGAGTATATGTAGTGTGTGTATGTATATATATATATTAGAAATAATAATTGATTTTGTGGATTTTAATGGATTTTAATGGATAATTTGATTGAATTTTCTATAACAGTTGTTTTAAATTGTGAAGCTGTTTCATAATAGTACTATTTTCAATGTTATTTTGGGCCAATTTATGTACATATATTTGAATTCATATAATATGCAAATTATTTTTGACACCTTACTGGGCAGCTTTATATTAAGAAAAAGCTGCCTAGAAATTCATTATTTTTGTGTTATTTCTTATATTATTTATGCATTACTAACTGAATCACTGTTAAAATCTAATTGAACTGATTAATGACACTATTGGCTTCTAAAGATCTGCTTTACAGATAAAAGTTTTTTATTAATTTTGCAACATTAACTTATTCATTGCTGCTAAAGTTTTTAACTAATATTCATGTTCTGTTTTATTTTTATTTTAGCTTTATTTTTAAAAACCAAAAAGTAGTTTTATTAGTTTTAGTTAACAGTGACACCAATGCGGGCATCTTGTAAATGTTTGAGCTTCATGGATGTAAAAATAATATGTTTTGAGGTAAATAAATGACATCGCTGTTGTTCAGAAGCACTTGGTTTTAATACGGACACATTTAAAAGGTGCTGTGAGCTATTTTGTATGGATTGGCACTCATGAAATGTGTCTGTTACAGTAAGTATCACTGTTTTCAGTCTTATCAATTATAATATCAGTCTCTATGACAGCTCTTTGCACTGCCATCATTCATGTTAAGCGCCATGTTCAGCTTCATAAGCAGTTGTCAGTTTTGTGCCATTTCTTTTGACAACTTTGACAGTATTACGACGAAATGCAGCTGCTCTCCCTCTTTAATTACAACAGTTAAATGGTTTCAAAACAGCTAACATTACGTACATCACCTTGAAAAATCTACTTACCCACATGCCATCCAGAAGTTTGTTTCCTCATGAAAAAATGTAACATTACATCATCTGTTTACCAATAGATCCTGTGCAGGGAATGGGAATAAGAGCCCAAACAGCTGATAAAAATATCATAACTAATCCAAATAACACAAGTTTGTCAATTAACAAAAATCCATAACATCAGGCTACATAAGTGCTCTATCTTCAATATTGCTTAAGGAAGACTATTTTTTCAGCAGAGGAATAGAGTATAAATTTTGTTTTTAATCAACTGTTTGAACTCTCATTCTGACGGCACCCATTCACTGCAGTGCATTTATTGGTGAGCGAGTGATGTAATGGTAAAATTCTCCAAATCTGTTAAAAAAAAAGAAACTCATTTACATATTGATCGTTTGCGTTTGTGCAGTTCAACAATAACATGCAATTAATAAAGAGAGTTTTTGTCTACTCTACAGACGTTCCTCAGCTGAAGCTGCTTTGTGGAGCCGATTTCATGGACACTTTTAAGGTGCCTGGTCTGTGGAGGGATGATCACGTAGAAGAGGTGGTGGGCCGATTTGGACTGGTCTGCGTCAGCCGAGGCAGTCTGCAGCCAGACCTGGCTATACACGAGTCTGACTTGTTGTCCAGGCACCGGCGGAACATCTTCCTGGTTCGGGAGTGGGTCTACAATGAGATCAGTGCTACAGAAGTCCGACGAGCCCTACGGAGAGGCCACAGTGTTAAATATCTCCTACCAGACTCGGTCATTGATTACATAAGAGAGCACAACCTTTACACACAAGACAGTGAGATGAAGAACAAGGATGTTAAACTGCGACCTCTTACCAAGCAAACAACACAAGACTGATGTATAAGAAATAGCCTCCATGGTCTTAGTGCCAAGTAATAGCGAAATATGTTTCAAAAGATTACACCGTTCCCTCACTTTTCATTTTGAAGATGCGAAAGCCGCTTTAGAAGAGTTGCATATTTTGTCTTGCGTAAAGCGAGCGTTATCCATGACCATGGTTTCCCAGTGTAATGTGTGGAGAGGGATTTAGGAATTTATCCTGTCTCTGCAGGAGTTAGATTTGCCAGATCACTGCAGAGCTGTAGGTCTATGTTCGGCAGGTCTGGGATTTGTTGACTTTTGCTGAATGTCACAAGGAAGATAAATAACGGAGCCTTTACACTTTGGAGAGCAAACATTGCTTCTTCCATTTCCATTTGCACAGAAAGCGTCATTCATGTTGTCAGATCCCTAAAGATGTTTCATCAAGCTTTGCCGGTGGGGGAGAAAAAAAAAAGAGTTTCAGACAAAATAAAACAGAAGAATGTAGTTTGGGATATTTGAGGCAATGCCTTTATAAATCGCTTCTTTTTCCTTGTACCACTGACTGTGAGTTTTGGCTCAAACCGGCTAGTTGCTTTTACGTTTCTTTGCAGTGTTGAAGCCCTCCTGCTGACAGTCTTTTTGTGTGGAGTTTGGGATTTAAAAGAAGGCCTTTATTCATGCTGTCTTGAAAGAAAAGCCAGACGAATTAATTCAACACAACTAGTCCCTCTCTTCTAGATGGCCGCTGCTTTGCACAGAATGGCTATGCGTGCCAATTCAAAGCGTCAGACACTTTAACTGACATATGAAAGGAAAGACAATGCCATTTGATCTCACGTCAAGCACAAAACTACTTTAGCTGATTTGAAGAACGGACAGATTTCGAAATGGATTGTATGTGAATTCATCTGAGAATTAAAATTCTGTTTTTGTTTGCTATTTTATATTAAATAAATCCGTATGACATGTGTGAGAGTGTTTTTATCTTTTCAGTGAAATGTAAAATCGTAAACTATTATGAATATGCAGACATGTAACCTAGAAACACTGCATTGGTATAATTGTTAGCATATTAATTTAGATAGAATATTTGAAATACTTTTGAGAACCTGCTGGGTTGCAGCCCTTGTGACACTATCCCCGGTCTATTCCCTCGATCACAGAGTTTAAGTGACGTAATGAGGCGACGGATTCAAACACTAGAGGCGGAGAAACTGTTTCCACAACAGAGAAGAAAAAATAAATTCACAAATAATTGGATTACTGGCCCGAGTTAAATGAGGGTTTCTTTTCAGGTGAAAAGCATTAGTTCGCAGGGGAACTGCAACATCGGATCGTTCTCGAACAATCTCATCAGACATTTAGAAGAGTGTCTTAAAATGACCGCTGATTACAACGGCTACTGGAAAATGATCTTTAACGAGAACTTTGAAGAGTATCTTAAAGCTCTAGGTGAGTTTTGTGGCTCGTTTAAAAACATTCTCACAGAGGAACAGAACGAGAACAATAAATGAATGGATTATCTTCCTGTTTTAAAATTTATTCTTAAACATTTTCTATATTGAGGGGGTTCTTGTCAACGCTGACTTCTTTTTAAGTGTTTATTTTTATCTAAGCCATTATTAAGAAAAATCAATTCAATTCAATTCAAAATGATAATGAAAATATAACGCAGGAAGATCAGTGCAAGTGTTGCCAGACCGGAAATGTCCAAATATCATACAGAAGCTCAAAATTATTGTATTTTAATTATCACACACGATGTAAATATACTGAATATAGCTATTTATCTACACTTTTTAACACAACTTATACTATGCCAAGTTTTTCTGTGTTTAAAATTTGATAAATGTATATAATGAGCGATTGTATCTTGAATTCATCTTCCAAGCCGACCTTTTGTCTTATCCCGAATCACTACAGTACAATTATAATAAGTGCTTTGGGTCGTAGCAACACATAGCTACGTGAATCGCCATAGACATACACTTGAGAAGCAGCTACAATATTCTTCCACGAGAGACGTGCAATTGTGTTTATTGCTGGTTTTTTCTCAGTAGCTTTGGTACATTTCTCAGTTTAGAATTTCAATTTTCCAAACTACTTGTTCAATCTTCACATCACGGTGTCACTTGTGCACATCAAAAAGCAGTTTCTCATTTCTTTAAACAAGTTGCAAATGCTTTGGTGCGTTCGTGCAAACGAGTATGTACAATTCTCTGCTGTTTCCTACATTATCAATTGCTCGATATGTCATGTTGATCAAAATGTATTACAATTTGTGTCTATTGAATAGTGTCACCTCCCACAACATTTAGGCATTAGTTCATAGCATAAGTCTTTAAATGCAAAACGTTTGAAGTTATCATAATATGCCAAACATTTCCTTTAGTTTGAAAATGTTCTTTTACCACTGAATTGGTAAATTGCTCCCAGGTGAATCTTTACTTTCTCTAATGAAGGTGCATCTATATATATCTATATATATATATATATATATATATATATATATATATATATATATATATATAGGCAGAGCACAACATGTTACAATGATTGACAATGGATGGACATGGAATTGGACGGGGAGAGAGAAGAGGAAGAGGAATGAGGCTGCATGGTGGAGGAGTGCTGTCTTTTCCTTTCTGTATTGCAGTGACATGGTCTGTCAACGACTTACAGTACAAACAGTAAAAGCGTAAATGTGAATATTGTCCAGTCTCTTCCAATCAAACTCCCACATACACCAAGGTGTAACTTACAATTTACAATATCCCTCTAGAGTACACTGTTTTATTGACAACGTGACTAAGAGATTTGCCTGTCTTATCAAAAAAATATGTGAGTGACACAAGGACTTATCATTCTGATGCCACTGACATGTTCATTGAAACAGATATATCTCTTTAAGAGACGAACTATGATTTTGAGCAAGAGACTGGCTTTTGCAGGTAATCCATGGCGTTCTGCTATTTGTACGAATTGTTATGAGAAATGCATTTATTGTTTTGCAAATAACAAGGGTGATTCGCGAAATGTACCAAAGTGACTGAGATAAACTGTAACAGATATGCTGCTTTAAAAGCAGGGCACGGCAGAAGTAGGATCCACATATATAACACGATGCAATGCATGTATAGCCCGATTAATATATAGCTACACATTAGATTGTGAGAGTAATTTCAGAAATACTTTCTTTGACATTATCAAAGACTAATTCTGGCTGATTTATAGATTTGCAGTATTGTCGTATCATTCGTGGTGGTCATTTCAGATGATTTCAAAATGTTAGAAATGGATGATTTAATGACGTAAATCTGATGTAAACTAACTATTCCAATTGCCACGCAAATACCATGCCGCATGTGTTGAAGTAACAAA
The DNA here is from genome assembly GCF_018831695.1 of Puntigrus tetrazona. Taxonomy (NCBI): domain Eukaryota; kingdom Metazoa; phylum Chordata; class Actinopteri; order Cypriniformes; family Cyprinidae; genus Puntigrus; species Puntigrus tetrazona. The sequence goes on along the minus strand of NC_056700.1, from coordinate 18,193,525 downwards.
TTATTTCAGAACTGAACTGTGGCATTGCTGGAGTAGGCTACTGTTGGATGTCCTGGGAAATTCACATTTTCACATTTTATTTTCAAGATGTAACCGTAGCTATTAGAAAGATTGCCACCTTGCTGAAGCCCGATAAAGACATCACTCAGGACGGCGATCACTTCATCATAAAGACTCTCAGCACTTTCAGAAACTACAACATGGACTTTGTGGTTGGTCAGGAGTTTGAGGAGGACCTGAGTGGAGTGGATGACAGGAAATGTATGGTGAGCAAACTTTCAAGGCAAATACTTTGAGGCTTGAGAGCTTAAAAGCATAGCTTTATATCTTTTTGTATTGTAAAGTACTACTCCATAAAGCTTTAATGCTATTTATCAAACTGTGCTTTTTGGCTCAGTATAAACTTTGCGGGATTATTTGATTTTTTTTTCTTGTGCTTTACAAGGACACTAGATGTTTTCTAAAAATTCATTTTTGAGATTTCTTTTGTACCTTTAAGAAGCACGTTTGAATAAATAGGTTTTTATTGTTTCTTATGTTTTCACAAAAAAAGTTTATAACGTTCCAGGATCGGTCTGAGTCATGTGATTTTCATTCCCTTGTAGGGTTGCCATTGGTATCATTTCATTGCCCTTGAAAATCACTAACTGTGCATGTCATTTACAGCTCACAATCTCAACTAATGAGAAAAGAGGAAAGTGTGAAATGAGAGCAATAATTGGCTCTTTAATCTAATAAGAAGCATTACTCTCTCTCTCTCTCTCTCTCTCTCTCTCTCTCTCTCTCTCTCTCTCTCTCTCTCTCTTTCTCTCTCTCTTCTTTCGTTTTCTTCTGGCTTTTCCTGTCATTTAGAGAAACTTGGTACATCTAAGACCTGTGTTGAGATGATTGCAAAGATACAGAAATATTTTTTTTTTTTTTGCTTAAACCCCTAAATCCCCAACAGAACATAAGCCATTTGTTTACAATGAAGGGTAATACTTTTAAGGCTAGATTGCATGTGACCGGCCATTTGGATGTGATGCATTCTAATCTAAACTATGAGTGCAAGGTGATATTTTTGCAATAAAATGTTAAAAAAATTTTTTAAATAAACGTAAAAAATATTTGAACTAAAATAGCCAAATGTATCGTACACCAGTGTCAAAAATGTCGAAAAGGCTTGTTTCAAAATTGCATATAATTTTTATAATTTATTTTACTTAAGCTTTCATAATAAGTGATCCAGCAGAATATGATCAGTGTGTTAGTTGTGCTGCACTAGATGCGTCTTTTGTTCAAGTTCACAACTCAAAATGACCTGAATTTTTTCCTTGAGTTGCAGTCAATTTGAAGCAGTTGAAATGTAGTATTCAGTAAAGGTGCCGTGACCCGGTCTGGCCTTAACAAAAATCACTCAGTCCTAGCATTGCCCAGCATTGTGTCTTTTTCATTCCTTCCTCTTGAACCTGGGAGAGGAAGAGGCATTTTCAACATGCTTCTCTTTATGCAGCATATGACTGCGGTGCGAACACATTTAATGCGGGTCGGATTTAATTTTCTTTCTGCGTCGATAAAGTATAGATGTTCTCTTCCCGTCTCACTGCTTTTGCAAAATCTGTACTTCTTCCTTATGTCTACAGTATATGTTCAAAATAAATCTCTGTTATGCATTATAGACCACCATCACCTGGGATGGAGATAAACTTGTATGTGTGCAGAAAGGGGAGATCGAGGGGAGGGGCTGGACCCACTGGATTGAGGGAGATGAACTTCACTTGGTAGGCCACTTCTCATGCATTTCATTTGTAATGTCCTTGATGGTATTCCCTCCCAGGTATTGTTTCGCACAGAGCTGGTACATATCAGAAATAGCCTAAAGCATATACAATACCGTATCTCGGTATCATTTGGGCTGGGAGGTACACAGCAGATGGTGGGGGAAGAGCTAGACTCAAATCTCAGAACTTTCAGCCCTGTGATGACTCACCTGAAGAATCACAGCACTGACAGATTGATTGCTTTAATACATTTGAACTTGGTTTAAATAATTCTAATGGGCGTCAAACACCATCATCATGATTTGATAGGATTTTTAAATGAAGTTGACTGGAATATGATGGGTGGAGGTAATAACAACAGATGTTAGGCTTCAGCTGCGCATTTGATCATGCATAACAAACTGACTGCGTTGCCGTAGCATTACCAAAGAACTGGACAGTGCTGACACCAGCTGGTTGAAAGTTATATACAGTTCAGTGCTGTGTTGAAAAATACCACTGTTAGGGAACATTTACAGTGTTGATTAAAGCCAAAATTAAAACTACTTTTTAAAAAATATATATATTTTTATACTTTATCAGTATAGGACAGTGTAGAAGTGGCAGGAAGTGAAGTCAAAGAGAGAGAGAAAGAGGGGCGGGATTCGAACTTGGGAAGCCTGTAGCACAATCACGCATTTCTTAAAAAGAAATGTTTTTATCGGCAGTGATGGTTCCATTAAGAAGCTTTAAAATCCATTGGGACTTTCCATTGTAGGAAGAGTAGGTTTGGGTTTGGGTTCTGTTATCATACTTGCTGAAGTTAGTGAGCGTGACCAATTGTGTAAAGGCATTGTACCAATCATGGTTAGTGAGAAGGTGGGATCTACAGAAAGATAGCAATGCAAATACCTGCACATATAATGTATGAGGCCTGTAGAGAGAACATCCGTAGGAAAAAAAAGACCCGATTTAGAAATCCCAGACATGACGTGTCTTGGACAAAAAGGATATATGGTGTACCCTAGAGTTGAGAACTATGCTTTTTTTTGTTTGTTTGCAGGAACTGAGAGCTGCTGGGATTGTGAGTAAACAGGTCTTCAAAAAGTCTTAAACCCCTACCGACTAAACACCTGCTAAAGTCGGTAATCCGACACTTTATAGTATATAAACTCACGCCACATCTTCCTACATCTATCCTTCTGTGTGCGCCTTCATCTTTGCTATTGTGGAAACCAGACAAACACCATCTGTGATAGCCTGTCACAATCTATAAATGCTTGTTTGTTCTGATCCTCACAAAGGAACATCTCAAGTGACTTTTCTTCATAGGTGCGGTGTTTGTCACTTAGACGTTATTTGCATTAGTGGTAGAGAACACCGGTATAAGCTGCTCTGTAAGTGAACCATCAAACAACAGGTGCGTCAGGATATTGTCTTGGACTCAAGAAGAAGATTTCTCAGATTGGGAGCTTCTGTGTACATAAAAGTAATTAGACTCCAGAGAGGATGTGTGAAAGGAAAAATGATGTGACGAGTCTGAGTGCCGCCCAGCTGCTGTCGCTCTGATTGAAGAGCCTGTCAGTCTCTTGGGTTCTGAGCATGGCAGGGTTTTGCTTTCCTTCCCATCATGCCTCTGTGACTGTGCACACAAAAGAATACATAAATCTGTGAAATAAAGAGAAATGCATTGCGTTCTGCTGTTCGTATGCATCTAAATGTGTTTGTTTGAACTTTCTATCAGCACGCTAGTTTAATAAAGGCATAGTAGCAGGAATGTAAATTAAATATTGCTGCCGTTTTTGTATCTACTTTGGAAAATCCAGGTTGGCATGTTCACTTTTCATTAATGCTGAGATACGCTTCAGCGATTCTGAAGTATTACATGAATATTAAGAAGTGAACTAAGCAGCACCCATACATCCACTTAACAAGAGAACGAAAGGCACATAATTGGCAGTGTGTTGATAACTATAGAGCACCGTCTAGTAAAATCAGTGCAACCGTTCATTTTCCATATTTGGCCCAGAGTCTATCAACGGCTTCCTGCCAGGTGTTCCTTTCAGTGGCAGCCCACTCAACGTCCACTTCCTTTTTCCAAATATATTTTTGGGTCTTCATTTTTTCAAAGGAATAAATAGCTCAGCCAGAAAGAACATTTGCTGAGACTTTATTTACCCTCTGGTCTTCCAAGATGTAGAGTACAGCACCTTCTCATCAATTGGATCCTCTGCAGTGAATGGGTGCCATCAGAAGGAGTCCAAATAGCTAGTGAAAACATCACAGTAATCCACGTTGTGTGAAGCAAAAGGCTTTAACTTTAAATCACTGCTTACTGCAAGCCTACGATGTGAGCGGGATTTCTGAGTGCAAGATGTTCCTGGATCATCGTTCCAATCAAGCAATCAGATTTGAGGGATAGTTTTTCAGGAAATATCTGTTTTAGGCTTATGATCAGAGTTAGGTGCTTCTACACCCTTGTTAATCAGCTATCATTTCCCACTGATTTAGGAATAGCAGGTTCACAAGCCAAACACTTCTAAACAAATATGTGGGTGGATTTTGATGCGACAACTTAAGTTTGGATTCCTCATTATGCTTTTTATCAGCTATTTGGTCTCTGATTCTGACAGCACCCGTTCACTGGAGAGGGTCCATTGGTGAGCAAATGATGCTAAATTTCTCTGAATCTATTCTAACGAACAAATAAGCTCATCTATATATTGGATGGTCTGAGGGTGAGTACATTTTTTTGGTGAAGTTTGCACTGACCTTCTGGACTAAAATACACTAAATTAACATGTTTAGAAAAACAAACAAGACTGAAACTGCAAGCAATGTATTTTTTTTCCATGTATTTTTTTTTAGCTAGGTCAAGAAATATTTGACCTAGCTAATAAAAGCAAAGCACAGCCTTAAAGAACATTACTTAAACAGTAATGTCCACAGAAGCTTGTATTTTATTAATAACCTGCTATGCCTGCCTTGAACCTTTAAACCTGCAAGCCAAAATATTCATTTACTGTCTTGTATTTAGCGACACATTTGAATAAAATGATTTATGCACATGCATAATCACTTGTACCTTCAGAAGAAAATTAGGTCCAAATTTACTAGGATGTATATGTCATCTTCATGGGTGGTAGATGAAGTTTTTCATTTCACAATGAGACTGCTAAACCTGATGAACTTATCATTACTAATTGGATTTGCTACTTGCAATGTGCGGCATTATGCAGACATTTTATTGCACCGACTCTCCCCAAATGTTCACTGGTGTCAAAGAAACCTCACACTGTAATTCAAAATGCCAGCTGATTACAACAACTATTGGAAAATGATCTCAATTTAGAACTCTAATGAGTACCTGAAAGCTCTTGGTGAGTCAATTACCAGTTCAAAAAGCGAAGAATCTTCTGTAGGCTTAATTAACATTATCATCACACCGCACTATAAAACCTTTGGAACATAATTACATAATGCAGTAGGGCTGCATAATCCTACTAATTATTAATTAAATTACAGAGTAACTGATATTTTTTTACCATTCTTATAATTGGATATCACTTATGTGATGTACAGAGGGAGAGACGTTATATAAGCACATACAGAGCGTTGTAAACGGCACTGAATATGTGTGCAAATATGGCATATATCTGATCTATTTGTTTTCAAACAATCTCTGAAACATAAACACAAAGTAACAGAAAATAATAAATATGCGCACATGTGAGTTAAGTAACCTCATTTTGATTTTGGCCCAGATTCCTGGCAAACACGATTGTTGCTATTAGGAAAACTGCCACCGTGACGAAGCCTGAGAATGAGATACAGTCAGCATTGACGGCATGACACCGACGTGAGTTTGAGGAGGTGATTAATGCATTTTGACTACCTATTTCTTATATATTTCCATGGAAATATGCGATAGCTTATACATAAGATTGATTTCTTACTACTGACATGCTATGGGAATTGGTAGAAGCATCAAATGGTATATAAGAAGCGAAGGTCTACACTATTCACGTTTGCAGTGATTCTCTGCATATTTATAATGAAAATCATCATAATCACGGGCCTTAGGCTTCATCATTGTCAACATTATTGCACTGACAAGATTAGTAAGATGTGTTAGAAAGATAACAGCAGATGGTTGCTGTTATTTACTTCTGTCTTGTTTATCTCTTGTTGTAGGTACAGCACAGAGCTCCCGGCATAATTGAAAAAAAGGCCTATAAGAAATCCTGTACAACAACCTGTACCACGGAAGTCCATTATACCTGGTGAAAGCAGTCCTGATCTTCTCAATGGTATTAAAAATAACAATAATATTTAATACATCTATTAATATATCAATTAATCTAGAAATACGTTTTCAGATCTCTGTATATCTACCAGCATGGCCAAAACCAACCAAAACGTAGACCTTTTGATCTGCTCTACTACTGGATGTGAAGTGCCTTTCGATCAATTCATCAGATTTAGATCTTCATTTCTTGTTCATCTCTAGAGATAAAACTGACATAAATGTGATTAAAAAACCCTGTTACTGCATAAATGATAATGAGCATATGCATACACATGGCTTTGTTGTCGGGTATTTTGGATCTAGACTCTACCCTGCCTAGCTTTTACCCTACTAAAAAAAAAAAAAGTAGGTGTGCAACAAGAAATGTGGGTTACGTGTATCTGACTCCTTACATGAAAAGCAAGGAGAGCACAGACAGGAAAGATGATGAATGCAGTCTGGCTCCTGCAGCTCTCATAAACAAGCTTGATGGAAAGGATGTTGGACCCTGTGTGTTCTCCCATGTGTACTACAAATGTGCCAACAAAACGAAACTGAAAAAACAAAAAGAAGAAATACAGAAAGATGGAATGGGCTTGTGTGGTGCTGGTGGTTTTCTGTTTGTGTGAATAGTCAAAGTAATAAACGTCCAATTCCGCCAAGCCTGTCTCTATACATTACATGATTACGTTATTATGTGAAGCTGTATCATTTAAGAGTCCTTTTATGTTATTATGACGCACTTGCTTGACGTATATTCGGGTAATACAGTTGAAAACTAGCTGTGGAAAACAAGGATGTAAGAAAAGATATAAGGAGGACTGAGAAAAAAGAAAGGACCAGTACATTAAGTATGCTTGTTAAGTTTATTTTGATTTGTGTTTAAGCTACATATTATTATTATAATCTTTCTAAACTTCATTCTGTATTAAAACTGATATGCAGGTCACTTATGTGTCAGTGGTCTTCTGTGGCTTTTTAAAACTTAAATCTGATATCCTCGTTTTTAATCATTCAATTCAATTCTTATCCTAATTGAGAATAAGAAGACAATCATTTATTATACCTCCCCATGCTTCCAACCGTATTATCCATGCTTTTTGATTCAAACCGGATGATAAATAAAATCTACAAATGAGTTAACTGAGCTTAATTAGTCAAGACGGTATGTGTGCCAGAGTAAAGGTCACGGGAGCAAAAAAGAACATTTTCTACTCTAAAAACATTAGGCTTAAAAAGCGAAGACAGATTTCAGCTGGGTTGACGTCGACTCACAAATTAATATCACTTTCTTCAAGATGTGCTGAGAATATTTGACTCCTAATTTACATGTCAGCCGAGTAATGTCTTTTCAGTTCATTTAATCTAAAAGTTTATGTAGCAGAACGGAGTAAATCCATGTGAATAATGTTACGATTGTTTCATATCATAAATCTATACGTCCCAATTTCTTGTGATTGGTTGGTTATATGCATGGGTCTTGCACGTTGTGGGAGTGTTTTTCCCAGTATAGTTGTACCGAGCAGCACAAGCGTGATTGTAACGAAGCTTATCCTATTAATATAGTGGTAAAGAAAATGCGGTGCTGACAGCCGGAGAGCTGCGCGACAGGAGCAGGTCTCCTCTTAAAAACACAGCACACAAAAAGCTATATATACTATTACGAACTGTGAACTTTATGAGTTAATGCTTAAAGTTTCAACACTTAGTACAAAGTTTTGCTCGCTGATTCACCGCCTGTCTAGTACCGCGTTATCAAAGGCGAGCGTGCGCATTGTTAAAAGCGGCGAGGGAAGAATGGTTGGATAGAACATTGTACATTGAACATTGTCTGATACGTTTCATATTCCCAACACAAAAAGATTTTAGGGTGTACAGAGGTATGCAAATATATATTTAGACAGGCAGGTAGGACAGCCTATTGTAACGTTAGGACCGGACATTTTGATTGGACAAATATGTTATGGTCCTACGCCTTCCACAGATGATATAAATAAATTTAGACAACTTAACGTAGTGATTACTGTTGGCACGTGAAGAGACTTTTAACCAAAAACAAAAATGTTTTTAAACCAAATCACCTACATTGCCTTTAAAGCATAAAAACATAAATACATGCAATATGTATAAAGCAGATGTACATGAATCGTGGATGGCGAGATTAAATTGTTGAGTCGTAAAATGCTGATGTTTTCAGTTTTAGGCCTAGAAATAGTTTAAATAACTTTCGCTTTTTCATTTAATTTCTATTAACCTTACTTATTGTATCGTAATCTCCTCGCACAGAATTTAGATAACTATAGATTTAAAAAGCACAATGTCAGAAATAGTCAATGAAAATACAAGATTTATCCTTGCTTTAGTAATTTAGACGTTCGACGGCTGTTAGAAAAGAAGTAAATGTTTAATGGTTCGGTTTCATAAAAATGTAAGGCGTGCATTAATCGAACTGATTAAAACATGAGCTGAATGAATGAAAAATGAATTATGTCACAGAAGTCTTATCTAAGCTGCCAACTCAAGCTGTATATTTTATGTTCTTCATTAGCATAAGAGATAAACATTACTAGTAAAATGCTTACTATTAGAAACATTCATCTGTGACGGTTTCACTGGTAACACTAGCTTAGTAAAAAAAACTTTCCTATTAAAAAAAAAATACATTAATAATAATTATGTCGGTTAAGATTACAAACAGTACATTTCATAGTTTGCTCATTAAAACAACAGTGATTTATTCTTTGCATCATGTATTCCCACAGACCACCATCACCTGGGATGGAGAAAAGCTTGTGTGTGTAGAGAAAAGAGAGACTGAAGGCAGGAGCTCGACCCACTAGACTGAAGGAGATTTCATTTGGTATTTAAACTTTATATAATTTTTCTACATACACTCCTTTGCCCTCATTCAGCAGTTATTTAGTTTTTTTTGGAAACCGTGAGTTAGTGTAAAACATATGGTTACTGATGATACAAATGACACGTGATCACCAATGTGAATTAGGGGCTCATTGTGCAGGGGGCGCCAGGACATTATCATCGTTTCAAGGCTATTGTGCTCATTTGAAACATTAACAACAGATGTTCGACCACATCTGTGTGATGTTGCGCTTAATTAGCCCAGGTAACCCCTTTGACAAAAGGGTGTGTGCGTTACGTGTCGAAGGATCTATATTTAGGTACATACCGCCACCTGCTGATGACAAGCGCCATTTTTAGAGACAGCAAAAAAAGAAACTTTTTTGTGAAAAAGACATGGGCACCTAATGTGAAAGTTATGGGTTGGGATGACATAAGAAGTATTTTTATCAAAGTTTTTTTGTTTTATAATTATACTTTTCAAGCTTTTCAAGAAGACTTTAGCCAGTATAGTCGCGCCCCCTACTGGAAAAGACAGAAACAACCACCAGAGACGGAGCTTTGTGTCTATTCATCCTATTATTAGTCTATCTGTTTGTATTAATGCCTTTCTAGTCTCCTCAGACAACGTTTGTTCCAAATGAGCAACTACTTTAGTTTATGTTACGGACATTCAATTATATTCATGCGCGTCTGTGGGTTCGGTATGTTTTAGCGCGCTAGTCACTAAGATTAGCCTCCTGACTGAGGGCTTTGCTGTGGTCTAAAAATACCCGCTTTAACATCTGATGGTCTTTCTGGCTGGAGGAGCGAAGATAGGTCTTGACCTTGCACGAAATCGAGCTCTTTTCTTCTCCCCAGAAGCAGGAAGAGGATGAATGGGAGGGAAGATGATATGATGAGGGTCTATACAGCTGCACCGCCGCGTGTCTTATTATAGATGATGCTGACAGACTCAGAAAATGCGCGCTGAAATTGTGCTCTTAAAATGACAATTGGTGGAATAAAGAGAACTGACAAAACTCTGAAGATGTTTGTGTTCGTTCGGAAAATGCAGAAGACACATTAGAACAGCGAACGGGCATATCTTTGTGTTCACATTTTATTTTCTTTCACCATAAATAGTTTACAATGAAAAATACATAATAGCTACACTTACAAATGGCTATTTAACACAGCATTACTGTTGTTAATAGGCAGAAATGTTCACTTTTTCACTTTAGAGTACTTGTGGTTCAAGGCACATCAGTCGAGAACTTGTTTCTTAAAAACCTGTTTACACACCACTCCACAGACTCGCATTTCCTGAAAAATAATAAAAAAAAAACCGTACAGATTATACAGATTTATATCGCACAACAATATCAACTACGTGAACGTGGAATATGCGAGTATTACGTTACCATGCGAATGGCAATGTAACAGTTTTTAGTTAACAGTCATTTACACAGTTTAAACGCAAAATGTTGAGAAAGGAGTTTGAGGTTGAGGCCGTTGTATAATGAAATGGATTTCAGTGTATACACCTTTTAAATACCCTTGTTATTGTAATGCGTGACTGCTGCTGTAATAATGTTATCTCATTAATTACACTGTTGACTACACCAACAACAAGCGGCAGCCAAGTGTGAACTTTCATAATACAACAGAGCATGGCCTAATATGAACCGTGTCCTTATGCAAACTTACCACATGTAACTCATCCCCTTTTACCCACTGAGTCCAGCCCCTTCCCTCCTTTTCTCCTTTCTGTACACACACCAGTTTGTCTCCATCCCAGTTTATAGTGGTCTACAAAACAAGGAAAAACACATGCTGGTGAGAAAGCCGAAGCTGGTATTGACTTGCAGTAGACACAGAGAATAGAGAATAAATTGTGTAGGCCTTTTTTCCTTCCATTTTTGAATGTGCAAGGATTCCGTTGTCAGTCATCTCTAATACATTTTAGCTGTTATTAGTAGCCTATTATTTAAATTTGGTTTGTAGCCCAAATGTAATGTATGCATAACATGAAATAGCTTACTTCTGCGTTGACAAAGTGTGAATACTAGCAAATAACTAAGTAAATAAAAAAGAAAGGACAACATTTAACGCTACCCGATGTGCTTATAAATAGTACGCCAAATAAAAATGAAAACTCGATTTATAGATGCGCAAAAATCGACTTTAGTAGCTATATGTTATATTTACAAAAAAATAGTAGATTGAATTAAGCAACATTTTGACGTAGAAAGTCCAAAATGGTATTTTCTCTGGCCAGTTCTTTTTTGAAACGACTTTGAAAATAACATTACTGTGTATGCGAGTTGACCTAAAGTTCCCTAGCACCAGGTGTTTGAGGCATTAACCCAAAACCCTTGTGGATTTAAGATTCAATAGGTCATTGTATGTAAATCTCAATCTAATCCTACTTACTGACTCATCCACCACAGTAACCTCAGAAAAGCAGTTCAGATTACTTTTGCATTAAAAAAAAAAAAAGCATTTCCGATATTTTTGCTTCGTTGTACTTTAAGCTGTACCTTTATAAATAAGGAGGTCACTTACCATACATTTCCTATCATCTACACCAACCAAATCCTCCTCAAACTCCTTTCCAACATCAAACTCCATATGGTAGTTCCTAAAGGTGGTGAGAGTCTTGATATTAAAATGATCACCATTCTGAACAATCTCCTTATCAAAGATGAGATAGCTGGCAATTTTTCTGATGACAACATTCACATCTGTAAGTTGAATACATATAAAATTGGTCAACCATAGCCGTATATGGCACATGAACCAATTTGTTTTCTTCACACAGAATCAGGTCTGCCAAAGGTATTAAAAATGCATCTCTTGAGTACAAATACAGACATGTATTTCTCTTACTCTGACTGTTTACAACAGAACACATTCTGTAACATCTCACATACCTCGTTCAGCATAGAAAATGAAATAAAGCAGTATAATAAATGAATAAATGTCAAATAAAGCATCAGCCTACCTAGTGCTTCCATGTATTCATCAAAGTTTTCATTACTGGTCATTTTCCAGTATCCATTCATGTCTACAGGAGACATATTTGCTTCGTTTGTCCTCTGCACTGATGTTTTTACATCAAGGTACAGCGTGGAATCTCAAATCACAGGGCACGTTGTAATCCTAAAGCCAATTAGGGCCTTTGGATTATCACAAAGAGCATTTACACATGTGGTAGAACTTCTGCTGTGGATTTTTTTTAGGTTTTTGGGAGCTCTGTCCTTTGGAGTGAATTTCAATGCGTGATGCATCTCATGAACTCATGTCAGTCAAAGCACGTGAACAGACAGATGTGTCAGTTTGTAATTGTTTTGACTCTCAATCTGTCAGCGGCACAACAATCAGTCAAAGCAACAATCACAATGCTGTCAACCATGCTTTCATTTATGCTTACAGAATCCAGATAGAGAGACGGAGGAAGAGAGAGAGAGAGAGAAGAAAAAGAGTTGCTCCTTGCACAAACAGGAGGTGAAGACCTGTCAGTAATGAGGCCAGGCTTGAGATGTTTTCCTGACTATAAATTACTCCGAAGTGTTTATAGTGAAATGTGAAAAGATACAGAACTGCGTGATGAGCTATTCTTGAGATGTTTACTTTTTGGATCATGGCCCATTCCATCTTCTACAAACCAAAAGAGAGCTCATTTGCCAATCAAACCAGTAAACCAAACAGGGGTATAGGGTGAAATAATACTACATTTTAAAGTTACCGTTTGCAATCATTTGTAATTTATAACATGTATGTAATTTATTAATGTTTTGGCCTGAATTTTCAAAAGCCATAGTGTCATGTGATTCTTCAGAAATGCAGAAATTATATTAATAATAACATATATTTAATGTACTTCATATTTTCTGAAAAAACAGTGATGTATATTGTTTTAATGTACTTTGATGAATAGAAAGTTCAAAAACATTTTTTAAATACAAATCTGTTGTTTTTCTGACACTTTAGATCAATTATGTGCTTGCTGAAGAATTATATGAAAAATTATACATTTATTCTTTCGTCTTTTTCTTCTTCTTCCAAAAATCAATCAACCAATCAATCAATCAACCAATCAATCAATCAATCAATCAAAAACAGTACTGACTTTAATTTTATTTTAATGGTAGTTTATTTGAACAAATATTTAAGTAATAAATCACCTAAAAATAAAGATAAAAAAAATGTAATTTGTAATGTAATGCAATTTTGTTTGTGATTAAAATAGAGAAAGGCCTACCATATTCTATGGACTAATACCAAACCATTTTTTCTGAACTCACATACTCTATACTCATGTCCTAGTTTCTCACTGGCCTGTTTTATAGCACACTGGAAGGAGCATTCAATATAAAGTCTGACTCATAAATATACGCAAAGTGCTGGAACAGTTGTGACAGAATAAAGTGTAGCCTTTGGGCATTCTAATCTTCTGAACATCAAACGCTGGAAATGGTCCTTGTTCTTCTTGACATATTTCTATGCTACTTATCTTGTCTTCCATGCTTAACAATAGAGTCCAAATACAGAATTTCTCTGATCACAAGAATGAAGATCAAATACAATGACATTGTATAACCTCCTACCCACTCGCCCCCTTTTCTGGCAGCTGCATCTCAGTGGGTGACAGATTTATAATATTGTTTATGCACTATGCCAATTATTACTTCAAAACTGTTTCCAAAGTTATAATGAACAGAGAAGTGCAATAATTCACCCCACTGTATAATTAAGTTCCATTGATTTAGGTTTACACTTTTAGTAGGCTAATTAATCTTGTGTAGGAAACATTTGTGTAGACTCTCCCCACGGATTCGTCTAAAACATGGGAGTTTAACAAATATGGTACACTATCATGTAAAAGGTTAGGGTCAGTAATTTTTTTGTTTGATTGTTTTAAGAAATGAATACTTTAATTTAAAAGACACAATATATTGATCAAAAGTGATCAATTGTATGTTACAAAAGATTTATATTTCAAACTAATGCTGTTTTTATATTACATTATTACATATTTTATATTAAAAAGTTAATATTAAGAAATGTTTCTTGAGCTCCACATCAGCAGTTATTTTAAACTGTAGCCTATTAATATAATATAATATAATAGTTCAGAATAACATATATGTATATATATATATATATATATATATATATATATATATATATATATATATATATATATATATATATATATATATATATATGTATGTATGTATATGGAGAAGCATTTGGCCCCCAGTGTGTCCTCTTTGTTGAATCCGCCCCCTTTAGGAAAAGTTTAGACACCCCTGCTTTAAAGGTTCTTGGGTTTTCTTGGCATTAATTCCTGTTCTGTTTAGTTCATTCTTGTCAGTCGTCCTATTAAAATGTTCTGGATAATTGGCTCACTATTTAGTCTTGAGTTCAATATTCCCTGTGCACAACTTGATATTTGAATATATATATATATATATATATATATATATATATATATATATATATATATATATATATATATATGCTCCAATAATAATAATTTTGATGGGGATGTAAAAGTCTGTAAAGAGGCCTACCTTTTTAACGTATTAATAATTATAACATAGATTGACTTTATGTCCATTAATACATTTGTATTGTATAAATAAAAGCACAAAACTGCTTATGTCAAAAATATTTGTAATTCAACCTATATTTCAGAACTCCCTCACATTACATTCAATTGGCCTTTATGTCTACATGAATAATGTAAGATTATGCATAAATACCCAACATTTCCGCCACAGTTCCACATTGTAAATGTTGGTGGTATGTGGATTAAAAAGTAATCTTTTGTATTGTTGTCACACAACGTTTCTCCTATTTTCCTCTTCAGTGTTGTTGAGAATGTCTTTAAACTACTTTAAATCAGTGCGGAATCTGCGGTTTGTATGGAAACCTCTGCTCCAAACTCAAACGCTTCTCAAAGCGCTGTTTAGTCGTCGCGTGATCGCAAAATCATTTTTCCTGAGCTTGCGCGGTTCACGTGAGTTACGCACTTCCGCTTTCGAACCGTTCGGATATTCTCGTGCGCGAAAGAAATGAAAACGGATATGAGTTTTAAAATAGTTTTTACTATTATTGTTTTATTTAATTTTTTTTTTTTACCTATTCGTCTGGTCTTAAATTTTGTGGCTGCCATCTTGTGGTGACATTGTGAAACTGCATATTTTCCAAAATAATACGTTGCGGGCCATGTATAATATATTATGCTGCGGGCCACTTACAATTCATCCACAGGCCATAGTTCGGACACCCCTGCTTTAAAGTATTACACCTGATCCTGCAGTGTGAGTGCTTATGGATGTATCAATCTCTTTTTTTAGTAGTTGAAGGTGGTCTCTCACTCCTGTCTCAGTAGGTCACAGATCTCTCTTATCGTTACTCTGCCCTCTCCCCTCATTTTGAATAAACAGTTGAGTATAAAAGCTTTGATCCACCTCCTCACTGGACCTGACAACGCTCCTGACATCCAGAGCTCATAAGCGCAACCATGCCTGTGGATTTCACTGGAAAATGGGAGCTGGAGTCGAGCGAAAACCTTGAAAATTACCTCAAAGCGCTGGGTAAGCTTGATATGTTGTCTGTTGTTCAGAGTAGAAATAGATTGTTTTATTAAACAGCTGTACGTGATATAGTTTTTATCATGGAAATGACCACGCCAAGTTACAAATATTTACTCTCATAGAAATTAACTTTGCCATCCGCAAGATTGCAGCAAACCTTACTCCAATAAAGACCTTTATCCAGGATGAGGACAACTTTGTAATTACTACGCAGAGCACCTTCAAGAGCTATGAGCTTAGCTTCACTGTTGGAGTTGAGAAGGAAGAGTTTACTAAAGGATTTGACAACAGGATGCTAAAGGTGAACTATACATATATTTAATAGCTGTGATCCTCTTCTAATGACAATGTTATGTAACCTGTAGTTACCTCAGCGTTGGCCTGTTGGCCATGATCTCAGTAAGTTTGTTCAGTGATGAACCCACAGTAAAACAAATAGAGAACGGGCTTCAACTTTTGCCCAGAGGGACAAAATTCTTTCTAATTTTCTAATACTGTATTTCTAATACTGTAGCTCTCATAAATTATAAAATGAGTTGGTTTTGATTAAACATTTTGTAAAAACAGAGCACATTTTGAAGTGTATATGTATGTATATATATATATATATATATATATATATATATATATATATATATATATATATATATATATATATATATATATATATATATTTTTTTTTTTTTTTTTTTTTTACATCTACAGACTCTGGTGACCTGGGAAGGGGACAAATTGGTGGCCATCCAGAAAGGTGAGAAAGCCAACCGGGGATGGAAACACTGGATAGAAGATGACAAGCTTTATTTGGTGAGCATTCAGTCATTCTATGGGAAATATTAATACTGCTGATAAAGGTTAGAATTTTTAGAAACATATTTTTATGTTTCAATGGAACATTACTGATAAAAGTATTACATCTAATTAATTTCTTTCACTTTTTTCTGCTTTGCTGTGTGCTTTGACCTAATGATCATTTCACAGGAGCTGACATGTGAGGACGCTGTGTGCCAGCAAGTGTACAAAAGAAAAGACTGATTTGTCATGTGATTCAGTTCATGTTGTTCTACTATCATGTCTGTCAAAATCAGGCTGTGTGTTAACCTGATTAACACTTTCAACACTTCTGTGGGAAATTGTATTTCCTTGCGTCTAAATAAAGATATGAATGTTATAGCTCATCGTTTCCCGTGAATGTAACTCAGTCAAACTTGTGAACTTGTGAACAGTTTTCTCTCTACCTTTCTCACATGCAGTTTCAAACCACACATTAAAAAAAAAAATAATTGGCATACGTTATTTTCTTTGGTAACTTGGAGACAACACACTATGCTGTAGAGCTATCAACAAAGTTATTTTTACCATAATGAGCTAAAAATCGTTTCACATACATTGGAGGACTATTTAAAGATCCACGTATCTAAACAAATAAACTTGTTAATTATTTGACTTCATTATAATAGGTATTATCTAACTAGTACTTTAATTATAACAGGCTTAATAAATCGTTCTTTCGAAGATACAATGTAGAAAACAAGCAATTGGAAAACAATTGGGTATGTACTCTTGACTGAAGACTATAGCCAATCGAGATGTAGCTATATAGCATGTAACAGGTTCCTTATGACGACTAGCCCTGATCTCCTGTTAGGCTACGTTTTATACGTAATATTTATCATATCTGAATATCTTAAACATTAACACTGTATTTTGAAACGTTATTCATCATAAATACATTAAAGCTGCCATTTTTGGCTTTACACGAAAGGGTTAAGCTCAAACTCACCGCAAGCGTCCCTCAAAAGCCGAGTTTGACCGACATTACCCGAAAGACTCCGAAGCCGTCCGAGTGTCACGTCAACGCTTCCGACGTCAAGCGCACGGGCTTTGAGGAAGTTCCACGTCACAGTTGCCTGCCGTGCACGAAACTGCAGCCTAAAAAACACATCAGACTCTCGGTGGACGATATAAAATACTGCAGGTGAAGGAGACCAAAACCAGTAAACGCAAAGATGGTAAGTGTGACATCGGTATTTGTGTTATTGGCAATATTAGACCTGGTTCTGAGATAGCGAGGAAAAATACGCTTTGAGTAGCGTTAGCTTGCGATGTTAGCCTCAAAGGCCCTTGCAATGGCCACATAGACAACTCATCATTCAGTCAGTTGACTGAAATATTTATTCATTTGTAGTCTTACTTTTTATAGTTGATACGTTTATTTAAATCCTTATACTTAAATATATTATAACTTCATTGCTCAATGAAATGTTGTTATGAAGGGAAATAGTATGTTCTAGCTATCAGCTGATATGACTTTAACATGAAGTACTTGTTAATAAGCACTGTAAAAATGTTCTTGTACAAATATATTATGTACAGTAAAATGGTACGTCAGTTTCTGACATCATATGGAAGAGGCTTGATTTGTTGTCATTTTGTTGCTTATTAACTGTGCTGAAAAGTTAGCTGCTGTTACAAAATCGGACTTTTAACTCACCGGGTGTTGAATATAATTTTTTTTACTTGTGGAGAAAAACAGTCATCGTTGAATGTCACTGCTTTCTGCTGCTGTCAACCAAGATCAACTTGTGCGCAATAGCAATTTTGATTCTTCTTTTCTAGCCTCTGAGGCTGGACATCAAGCGCAAACTCACGGCTCGATCTGACCGTGTCAAAAGCGTAGACCTTCACCCGTCCGAGCCATGGATGCTGGCCAGTCTGTACAATGGAAGTGTCTGTGTGTGGAACCATGAAACACAGGTGACTGGCAGACCTTATGTTTCTTTTAGCATTTTCAGTATATTACCATCTTAACATTAGGGATACGGCAGTGTGTTTTGCAAGTTTATCTAATGTCTAATATTGTTCTTTCACAGACTCTGGTTAAGACTTTTGAGGTCTGTGACCTTCCAGTAAGAGCCGCCAAGTTTGTTGCCAGGAAAAATTGGGTCATTACTGGTGCTGTAAGTATTAACATGAAGAATAATGTAAATATTTTATATACTGTATTTGTGTTTATTTATATATTCACAATAAATATACGCAAAAGTACACATACATGTATAATGTAAAAAAATTTTTGTATGCGATTGATCACATTTAATCGTTTGACAACACTAGTAATAATATATAATAGATGTATAATAATAGATAAATATGGAACTTTTGATACATTTCCTGCCTTTTTTGTAGGATGACATGCAAATTCGGGTTTTCAACTATAACACACTAGAGCGAGTACATATGTTTGAGGCCCATTCAGATTACATTCGCTGCATCGCTGTTCATCCCACCCAGCCCTACATCCTCACAAGCAGTGGTATGTATAGATTAATATTTGTATTAATATTGCACATGTATATATGCATAGATAAATGTGCATTACATTTTACACCACCATTGGTTGGGTCAGTAAGATTATTTTTAAAGAAAATATTATTTTAATTCATTCAGGTTGCATTAAATTGATAAAAGTTTATCAACGTTTATATGTAAATGTTTTTGGTTTAATACTCATCGGATCTGGGTATGTTTAGATGACATGTTGATAAAGCTCTGGGACTGGGAGAAGAAGTGGTCCTGCAGTCAGGTGTTTGAGGGCCACACACACTACGTCATGCAGATTGTCATCAACCCCAAAGACAACAACCAGTTTGCAAGTGCTTCACTGGACAGAACCATAAAGGTATGTCTGAACACTGACCTGGATAGAGCAAATTTCACTCTGGCTTCTGACATTTCACATTTGATTCCCTCTGTGTGCTTTGTTTCAGGTTTGGCAACTGGGCTCTTCTTCTCCTAACTTCACTCTGGAGGGCCATGATAAGGGAGTGAACTGCATTGATTATTACAGCGGAGGAGATAAACCCTACCTCATATCTGGAGCTGATGACAGACTGGTCAAGATTTGGGACTATCAGGTATGATGTTGAAAATATTGATCTGCCTAATGCGGCAAGTCACTGACGGCCAGTTATTTAATTTTGTTCTGTATACCTTTCTCTCTTTAGAATAAGACATGTGTTCAGACGCTCGAGGGGCATGCTCAGAATGTTTCCTGTGTAAACTTCCACCCAGAGCTGCCAATCATCATTACCGGATCAGAGGACGGTGAGTTGTGACATGATAAAATGTCATAGGTCTTTTAATGGTTACTTTTTGTAAAACTACACTACCTCGTTCCTGACGCAAATGTAACTTGTTTTGATGTTTAGGCACGGTTCGTATCTGGCACTCCAGCACTTATCGTCTAGAGAGCACCCTGAACTATGGCATGGAGCGAGTGTGGTGCGTGTCTGGCTTGCGCGGCTCCAACAGTGTGGCATTGGGCTATGATGAAGGCAGCATCATTATCAAGGTACTAAAAATAATTTAAAAGTAACACCGTGCTGTTCCGTGTCAGTGGTGTGACAGATTGGCTGAACCTCTGGGCTGGTAATTGGAAAGTTCAGTCCCAGCTACGAGAGCCATCATGTTGCTCCAGGGCCAGGGCTGTCAGCAGGTGGTCGGAAGAGGGTAGAGGATAGATAATGTTAAAGAAGACCTATATTTCAAATAAATGCTGTTCCTTTGAGCTTTCTATTCAAAGTATAGATATTACATTTTAAATGGCACTTCTATCAACTTAAATTAACATGAACTACTTATTTGAATAGCTTTTATATAATTTTATCTCATGCGAATAGTTCTCTGTAAGTTAACCGCTTGTTATTTGTGCTTTAGCTCGGTCGTGAGGAGCCAGCCATGTCCATGGACACCAATGGAAAAATAATTTGGGCCAAGCACTCAGAGATTCAGCAGGCTAACCTCAAAGCTATGGGAGATGCTGAGATCAAGGACGGTGAGAGGCTGCCACTGGCAGTGAAAGACATGGGCAGCTGTGAGATCTACCCTCAAACCATCCAGCACAATCCTAATGGAAGGTAAGAACACCACATCTATTAATGGTTGAACAGATTTTAGTTGTTCTGTGAGCATACGGCTCGAGCCCCGCAGTTTGGCACACACAAGTTCCACATAATGATTGTGAAATTTAACCATTTGTACAGACACACATAAACACAAAATTGTGACAAAATACCAATCTCAACACTAATACTGGTAAAAGCATTTGGTTACTGCTGAGGAAGAAATTGAATGTGTATCATTTAAGATCCGTGCAACAGGTCTTAAAGGGACAGCCGCTTAATAATACCTTGTGCTGTCATTATGTCCATCAAACAACAAAAAATTGTTTAATTTATACTTATATAAAATGAAAGTATACTAAGCATTTTTTTTTTTATATATACACATTATTAAATTTTTGTACCTGAGTACTGCCAACTGTGTTTTATATGAACCGAACCATGAAATTTGTGATGAACCACTAACATCTATTGAACCACTAACATCTATTTTTTTTAATGCCGCTCATTTACATATCACCTGATTTTTGCCGCAGTTTGTTTTAATTTTGCATTGTGCTTAGGTTTGTGGTGGTGTGTGGAGATGGAGAGTACATAATCTACACGGCCATGGCTCTGAGAAATAAGAGCTTCGGATCTGCACAGGAGTTTGTCTGGGCTCATGATTCATCTGAGTAAGTACTCTACTAGCACATAGAAGATGGCTGTAGGAGACGACTGTCAAAAACGCTTAATAATGATGTTGCTTGTTTTAATTTAAGGTATGCTATTCGGGAAAGCAGCAGTGTGGTGAAGATCTTCAAAAATTTTAAGGAGAAAAAATCTTTTAAGCCAGACTTTGGAGCAGAAGGTAAACTGAATCTGTATCAAGGGCAATAGTAATCTCTATATTCACAACTTTGTATGCAAATGTAAGAAGCACATCAAAAATGTACTTGCTCATAGCATATTGCATACTGTTACATTTTATGCTGAATGTAGGAAAATTGCTATTATTTTATAGGTTTATGTACATGTGTTTGCAGGTATCTATGGTGGCTTCCTGCTGGGTGTCCGATCAGTGAATGGCTTGGCTTTCTATGACTGGGAGAACACAGAGCTGATTCGCCGCATTGAAATCCAGCCCAAACATGTGAGTCATCTGCTCCAGTCCTGCATTTTTATTTGTCTGCATGATTGGGACATTTTTAGTCTGTCTGGACCAATTGCATCTTGCATCTATTTGCAGATTTTCTGGTCAGACTCCGGTGAGCTGGTGTGCATTGCCACAGAGGAGTCTTTCTTCATCCTGCGCTATCTGTCAGAGAAGGTGGCCGCATCACAGGAGTCAAATGAGGGGGTTACAGAAGATGGTATTGAAGATGCTTTTGAGGTAGGTGTACATCAGTGTTAAAAACAATCATGTTTAACCAGATGAAGAAAAAATGTTTCAGAGGAAGTGTAAGCTGTTACAATGAATACAATTATAATTAGAAAAATAAACATTTCCTTTTCTTTTTGTTCTTAATTATTCCTGTAATTGCCAAAAATCCCAATAAATAATTAATTAAATAAGTAAATTGTTCTACAACAATCATTCATAGTACAGCCAAGATTTATATTAAAATCGATTCAGTCAGTTTTGATTTAATATTGACTTAATAGATTGGTTTGAGCTTTTGATCATGTGTGTTTGTGTGTGCAGGTCCTGGGAGAGATACAGGAAGTGGTAAAGACTGGTCTGTGGGTGGGAGACTGTTTCATTTACACCAGCTCTGTCAACAGACTCAACTACTTTGTTGGAGGAGAGATTGTCACAATTGCTCACCTGGACAGGTACAGTTAAAGTTGATGGTTTTGGAAGTATTAGTCCACACACTACCATTACAAACTTTTTTTTTTTTTTTTTTTTTGACTATTAGACATCAGTTTTACATTTATTCTTCAAAAATTTGTCTAATATGCTGATTTGCTGTTTAAAAACATATTATTATTGTCAATGTTGAAAATAGCTGTGCTTAATATTTGTGGATTTGTTTGAAAAATACAAAATTAAAAGACGGTATTCACTTTATCAATTTATTGCACCCTTGCTGAATAATTATTTTCTTTTTACTGAACCCAACGTGTAAACAATAGTGTAGATACATGAAAACATCTATTTATAATTTTGAAGTCTAACGGTGAGTTATTTTCCTTAGAACCATGTACCTTCTGGGATACATTCCTAAAGACGACCGTCTTTACCTGGGTGATAAGGAGCTGAACATAGTGAGTTACTCTCTTCTGGTGTCTGTCTTGGAGTACCAAACAGCCGTCATGCGCAGAGACTTTGGAATGGCAGACAAAGTGCTGCCTACCATCCCGAAAGAACAGAGGACTAGAGTTGCCCACTTCTTGGAAAAACAGGTAAGACTTTAAATGTTTGCCTGTAAGTGATGGTTTCCATAATGTAAGGTAAAAAAAATAGTTTTTGCTCTGCTAAAATAATAGGCATCTTAGATTAACCCATGTGCTTGTTCAAACATTTAAAAACAATATGAAATACAAGGTATAATATCAAAGTGCTTTTGAAGATCAATGCAATTGTTTGTCAAGAAAAGCTTGATTGGCTCCCAAATGTGCAGTAAGTCAAAATGCTATTCTGTACATATTCTGTGATATCTGAAGGATCTCTTGTTTGTGTGCCTGCAGGGTTTCAAGCAGCAGGCTCTGGCCGTGTCCACTGATCCAGAGCACCGGTTCGAGCTGGCGCTTCAGTTAGGAGAGCTGAAAATTGCTTATCAGCTAGCAGTCGAAGCTGAGGTTTGTGATTGTCAAGCACTCTAGTTGCGGCCAAGCTCAGTTTACATTTATTGAAATAAGACACTGCTTCTGACACCTTTCTTATGTTGCTGCTTTTCTTTTGTAGTCTGAGCAGAAGTGGAAGCAGTTGGCAGAGTTGGCCATCAGTAAGTGCCAGTTTGGTTTGGCACAGGAGTGCCTCCATCATGCCCAGGACTATGGAGGACTGCTGCTGCTGGCCACTGCATCTGGCAACGCTGCTATGGTTGCCAAGCTTGCAGAGGGGGCAGAGCGTGACGGCAAAAACAATGTTGCCTTCATGACCTACTTCCTGCAGGGAAAGTAAGCATCAAACGGAAGAAAAAAAAAACTTTGTCAGCTGAAATAAAAATAGAAAAATGTTGACTACAGATGTTTTACTCTTGTGGATTTTAATTTTGTAGTCTACTAGTAATTCCTACACTGCTGGAGGATGTCGTGTTTCAGTCACACATTGTTATTTTTAAATATAGTTGCTTTTTTTTTTTTGATTTCTGTTTTTTTTTTGTTTATCTTGTCAGACTGGACAACTGTTTGGAGCTTCTAATCAAGACAAATCGTCTACCAGAAGCAGCTTTTCTTGCCCGCACATATCTGCCCAGCCAAGTATCCAGGTCTGTGTTTATTGCCACAGCAAAGTGTTTGTTGAAATAGTATGAATAAAAAATAGTATGTAGAATATAAAACCTTTCTGTTCAGTTTACAATCAGCGTACACTGTAAGATTCTGTATCCCCACAGCACTGTACACTTTACCTTCGGTTTCCAGTTTCACAAAGCTAAAATGAGTCTCTTTTTGACTGTTATTTGATCAAACTCTAAATTCAAATGTTTTTTTTCTTTACCTTTACAAACCTGCATGTCTGGGTTTGTTCACAGGGTGGTGAAGCTTTGGAGAGAGAGTTTGTCTAAAGTGAATCAGAAAGCAGCAGAGTCTCTGGCAGATCCCACAGAGTATGAGAACTTGTTCCCAGGCCTAAGAGAAGCTTTTGTAGCAGAACAGTACCTGAGAGAGAGCTGCCTCGGCCAAACCAGACCTGCGTCTGACTACCCATTGGTCACGGTAAGAAAACTTTAGATTTTTACTGTTAAGGTATTTTATTATTTTTTTATGTACCATTCTTATTCATTTTGGTCAATTTATTAGTTTGAAGGTTTTTTATATTTATATTTAGCTTTTTTTATATTTTGGTTGTATTAATTGTATTACTGCTTTTTTTCAGTATCTAATTTTCATTTAAGCATATTATTATTTAAAAAAAAAAAAAAATATATATATATATATATATATATATATATATATATATATATATATATATATATATATATATATATATATATGATATTAGTATGTATAAAATAATGTTTAAATAATACTCTTATATATGTAAACTAATCTAATTATTTTTTTCAGCTTTTTAATTAACAAAAAAAATTTAACAGTTTTAAATAACTGCAGACAACACTGTCCTCAAATCTCTTTACTGTGTACTTGAATGGGATCCAAGCAGTACAAACAGTAGTAATGCTAATATTTAAAAACTGATTATCACTGCTCTGTTACACTAGTATATTTATTTAGTTTATTTTTTTTAAATCCGTTTTATTTCTGTATAATGCACCTTTTTAATTAAAGTGACTGTGTAGCCAATGTTTTTTTCCCTTCTCGTTTTTATTTCTGTAGCCCAATGAAGAAAGAAATGTTCTCGAGGAGGCCACCGGTTATGAACCCAAAGGAATTATCCCCACTCCCACGCAGGTGTGTGTCTGTTTATCAGGCACTTATTTTGTTGATGGTAGTAAATTTATAGCCCATTTTACCAGAACAACAGTGTGGTCTAAGAAGCTGGTCTAATATGTCTTACTATGCATGAACTAATCGATTGGCCTGTGTATGTTCAGCAGGTGAAGGATGCAGAGGAGGCCCCAGAGGAAGTAGATGTTTTGGCCTCGGTGTCGGCAGGCGTCTCGGCTCCAGTAGTTGCAGCAGTGCCTACTATTAGTCATGCAGAATCCCAGCCTGCTCAGACCGTTGAGGAGAAGACACACAAAGAGCCTCCCATGACAACAGCAGCAGAACAGAAGGTATATGATCAAAATATAGTAAAAAAAAAACATTTTAATAACAGGCTTGATGTAACCTTACACTGTGATTTATGTTCAGGTTATCGATGATCTGGAGGATGATTTGGATAACATGGAGCTTGATGACATTGACACCACAGACGTCAATCTGGATGACGACTTCTTAGACGACTAAACCCTCAGCAGTGAAAGCATTGAGTTTATTTAAGTGACCAAACCTTTTTTATTTGTTCCTGTTAGACCTGCAGAACTGAAGTCTATGGTGAACCGGGCTGAATATAAATGTCTTTTAGGGCGTAACACCAATGGAAAGACAAGTGCTTTATTGATGGTGTTTTTTTTTTTTTTTTTTTGTACTTCATTCTGGACCTTCAATTTACATTTTACCCGTGCATCAAGGTTTTTTGTTGATTCTTGTGTGTTCAACCATGATAAATCATGGTGTCATTATTCATAATAAAGATAATACTCTACTACATTGATTTCTCCTGTCATGATATTGTTTTTTATATATATACATTTTTTTTTTTTTAATTAAATATAGAATCCTTTTAATGAAAGAAAATATTAAGAGAATTCACTTTAAAAAAGGGAGATTCATATGGTTTTATTTTATTTTGAAATAAGTAGGCCTCTAAATAAAATATGTGAAATGTCCTTTGTAAAATTAACAACTGATACATTTTTCAGACTTTAAAAAGGGGAGATGTTCTTTATTCATGGGCACTCATAACCTGGTACCACATTACCAGACTTTTAATAAAATAAATTTTACTCTGGTAAAATGGCCAAATACTTCTTGTGCCTTTTTAAACTTTTTAACCTTTTAACACACAAATAATATAAAAATAACTATCAGAACAATTAAAATTTTTTGTTTAGTTAAAATTTATTTTCTCTGCATAATTAACTTTTGTCTTTAATCTCGAACAATGGAATTTTTTCCCCTCAGCTGACATGATTTAACAATACTGTGAAGTTACTTCAATTATACTTTATTGTACAATATACTGTACAAAGAATCCATACAGCTCCAATGTACCTTTATTAACTTTAATTTTACAAAGCAAAAGACCCATCATTGGTTTCTCTCAGTTCTTTATCACATGCTGCTGCTATTCTGGCACAATTGGATGGAGTTTCAAAGCACTTCATGTTTTACTGCAGATGAAAGAATCTGCAAGCAGTGTTATGATCTGTAGTAATGATCCTTCTGCATTTCTGTCAGACAGTGGCCCAAACAAAAAACAGTGTCATTATTTACTTGCTGTCTTGTGTTGCCCCATGCGCATCTGACCCTTTTCTTGATGTTTACTAAAATGTTTGTGCTGATAGTTTGTTCAATAAAATTGGTACAAAGTTAGAGATATTTCATTAAATAGCATCCTGACCATTAGATGGCGCTAATGCTCCTAATTGGTTATTATTTGTCAGTTCAACTCATTTAGGAAACAAGAGAGGAAGAACAAAGCAGTCACATTTTACCAATTTTCAAAACAACTATGTGATAAAACGTGATTGATTGTCTGTTAACCTCTGTGACAATATGGCTGCCACCTTGCCCCTTCCCGTCACAGATTATGTCTGCTATCTGTGCACTTCCTATTTAAAAGACTTTGTTGTTCTAAGATGTTGCCACAGCTTGTGCAAAAACTGTCTACAAAGCTACTGGGAGCTCAACAAGTCCCTGGAGTGTCCTGTTTGTTTGAGTGAGACGCACTGTTCTGTCCTTCTACATCATTTAAGTATTTCTCGCTTCACCTCAGGGGGTAAATCCTCTCCAGACAGCAACTTCAAAACATTCCATTTGGGTAATGCAGAAAGTGAACTGGTAAGTGAGTTGCCTTACACTTCAATAAGAGAAAACTACTTTTTTTTTTACTTTGTGAAATATAGCTGTCTAAGGGATCTGCTGTGATGCAGGTCAAATTATATGCAAAGTCAAATTAAGGTGCTTTCTAGATACTTTCAACCTCCAAGCCTTCTAGTATGTTTGCGTTCCTTACCTCTGACACAGAGGTGTTGTAAGGCATACTGAAGGATCCAAGGATCCTCAAATGCAAACTATGTGTTTTGTGTTTCACTTTCTTTTAGATTAATTTATTCTTCATTTGTTCAGTTGCTTAAGCATAAGCATTTATCATTTTATTATTCCAATTAATCATATTCCAGGGGTGTCAAACTCAATTCCCAGAGGGCCACAGCCCTGCAGAGTTTAGCTCTAACCCTAATTAAACACACCTGATCCAGCTAATCATGTCCTTCAGGGTTATTTTCAAAAATACTTGGTTTGTGTGTTCAAGCAGGGTTGGAAGTAAACTCTGCAGGGCTGTGGAGTTTAACAGTCCTGATATAATATGAGTAGGAGAGAAATGGAAACTCAAGGTGGGATGCTGTTTGGTTAAAAATGTTTGCCAATGCAAAACAAGTAAATGTCTATACTAACACCAACAGCAGTCAGTAGAGAAGGACTTTTCAGTGGTGATGAGCACTGTTGCCAGCACTAAAACAGAAGAGGACACCAGTACCATGGTCAAAATGTTGATGGAGGTCAAATATGAACCAACAGAAAACATAGAAGACCTTATATATGGAAATACAATAGAGGACATTGCCTCTGTGAAGGTAAGATGTCAAAAGTGTCAGCACATGTACATCTTCCAAGTAGGGAACACTTCTCAAAACATGCTCTTTTTTTTTTTCAAGCGGAAGCAGATGAATGAAACCAGGTGAGTGATCAGCTCATTAAAATGCAAAGACCAGTGATGTCTTGTTAGTAGATAAATGCTTTGAAATAATAAATGTGAACTTGTCAACTTCTAAATGTCTTATGCTTGCTTAGTCACCTAGTCACCTTCCTTTGCCTCTGACCTATAAACCTTTGATTTATACATGATTTACTGCTTCTAGGGATGAGGAACTGATGCTACCTGACACAGTTTCTGCGCCCAGTTCCATCTTAAAGGAACCCAATGAATTTAGAAATAATTCTCAACCACCTCCCACTACTAGTAAATCATTAAGGTCGAACCTTTGTCTAAAATGCGGTAAGAGTTTTAAAAGAAAATCTGACCTTAGAAGCCATGAGAAGACTCACTCCTTAAAGAAGTCACACCGGTGCTTTATCTGTGGAAAGGGTTATGCTGGTAAACATGAGCTCTCAATGCACATGAGGCTACACACTGGCGAGAAGCTGTTAGGCTGTTCTTATTGCACAAAGAAGTTCATCAGGGAGAGCGGACTAAAGTCCCACTTGAGGAGTCACACTGGAGAGAAGCCTTTCTTTTGCTCACAATGTGGGAAAAGCTTTTCTCGAAGAAGTACCCTAAATACTCACCTTCGGTTGCATGTAGGTGCCTTGCCCCACCAGTGTGATCATTGTGGGAAGCTTTTCAACACAGCGGCGGCTATGAGAGTCCACAGGGCAACCCATACAGGAGAAAGACCCTTTCCGTGCCCGCAATGTGACAAGAAGTTCATTAATAAAGTTAACTTGGATGTTCACCTGGGTAGTCATGCAGGGAAGAGGCCGTTCAGCTGTTCTGTGTGTGGGAAGAGTTTCTTGAGGAAGCAAGAACTCAAAACCCATCAAACCATTCACCAAGACAACCGTCCCTTTCATTGCACAGACTGCGAGAGCAGCTTCAAAAGGATGAGCCACCTCACATCGCACATAAAAATCCATTCCTCCGAGACCCCTTACAAATGCACATACTGCAGCAGATCCTTCAAGCATCCCAATAGTCTCAAAATGCATGAGCGTGTTCACACTGGAGAGAAACCCTACTCTTGTGAACACTGTGGGAAAAGGTTCCCTTCTTCAGGTGATCGAACTAGACACCTGGCTGTACACTCTGAGGTGAAATCCTACAAGTGCCCGAAATGTGACAAAAGCTTTCGCTTCAGGAACAGTATGAGGTCCCACCAGGTCACACACACTGGGGAAAGACCATTCCATTGCAATAAGTGTTCCAGGAGCTTCGTTAGGCTGGCAAATCTCAAAGCTCACAAGGTGGTGCACACCGACGAAAGACGTTACAGCTGTTCTCAATGCGGTGTGTCCTTCAAGTCCTCCTCTACTCTCAAGAGCCACCTCATAATCCATTCCAGCAAGACTCTGTTCGACTGCACCACCTGTGGCAAAACCTTCACTCGTCAAGACACCTTCAAAAGGCATCAAGACATTCACGCAGGGATCAAAGTCCACAAGTGTTCAGAGTGTGGAAAATGTCTGAGCTCAGCGAGCGGCCTGAAGCTGCACATGCAGGGTCATTCGGGGAAGAAGAAAATGTACAAATGTGATGAATGCAAAAAGAACTTCAGTTCCAAGTCTTACCTCCTGAAGCACCGGAAGACTGCACACACTGACGAGAAGCCGTTTATGTGTTTCAAGTGTGGGGAGAGCTTTAATACAGACGGGAAACTGTTTACTCACCAAGTACATCATTCAGGACAGATGGATCATGTTTGCTCCCATTGTGAGAAGAAGTTTGCAAGGAAAGAGACACTAAGACGACATGAGAAGATGCACTCTGAGAAGAAGCCTCACCAGTGCTCGGAGTGTGGGAAGGGATTCACAAGGAGCGACCATCTAAAACAGCATCAGAGAACTCACAACAAGAGAAATTAAATTGAAGTAATGTTTTCTTTTTGATTTCTGCCAATTTTGTTAATTTCTTTCATTAGCTATTATATGTTAGTGAAAGGAGTCATTGCTGAATTGATGTAGCCAGTTACTATGCACAGCATTGCTTTAATTAGCATTTTCCTTTGCTACAGAATTATCTTACTTTTGTCCAGGCATTTAAGTAATGAGATTGAGGATTAAAAGAGTATTGGACCCCCTCTTGAGTTCATTTTGAATAGCATTTATACTATTTATCGCTCCACCAGATGGCAGTCTATGCTTTGAGACAGAAGTCAATGAATCGTGATACTAAAAAGGTGCTTGAAAACCCAACATTGCAGTATTGAAACATACAAGTATTTCAATGTGAAGTGAAAGAGATTGTGCTTTTGTTTCTGTGTCTCAAGAATATTATGGATGTTTTGTTTTGTCAATAAAGTCATTTATACACTGATGTGGTGCATTTCTCTTTTCAAACTTAAATATCTCTGAAATGACAGTCCACTTTTAAAACAACCCCTTTTTTGTGTTTTGGTTGACACTTTCCCCATTTCATGAGTAGATGATAGATATATATAACGGCAGTTAAATGTAACAATAGTCCACATGTCTCAAAATGAAATTGGATTCTGATGCAAATGGCATATATCAGCTAGAGGCGAGGACCAGCTCTGGGATTTAAATATACTAACACTTTATCTGAAGCTGCTGTCTTTGCATTAACTCGCTCTTGTACTTAAAGGGTACAATAATACAATGAATCATGAAGAAAAATCATATGGATTTTCATTGGTCGATGTCCAAATCGGATATTTGATTGGATATTTCTGGCCTTTCGACTTTACGCATATTTTTTTAATCTATTTTTTTTCAAAAGGGCAAATAACACCATTGTTGTTGCATAACACCAATTCTAAATTCAACATTTGGTGCTTTAATCTTTTAAAGAGGTCACTTGATTTACAATTCAAAGCAGCACAGGTACCTAAGAAATGTCTTAAAAGGTGCTGTGCTATAAATAGTCTGAAATTACATATTTTTTATGATAATGATCGTGTTCAGAAAAGACTCTCTAGTGAGTTCATCACCCAGGCACTTGAGCTTTCCATTTTGTGTCCATTTCTCCATATTTCTTACATTTTTTTTTAACCAATCAAGTGTTTGTACACGTATTCCCATTTGTCGGATGTTTGCAGACTCCAGCAAATTCATTCCCTGTTGAACAAATAAACATAGTAAGAAATTCTAAGTCTGGTCAGGGGAGAGTCACACTCTGTCTCCCTGACAACAGTCGCTAAGCAACTAACATTTGTCATCCCTTTTCTTCCTTACCTCATGTCCCGTTTCCAACCATCTGCCTTTAGAGTGAAGCCGTCAAACCCTTTCAAATACAAATACAGTTCCTCACCTCGAGGAACGTCACTTCAAACTTCGGCTGCTGATTTGCTTGCAAGTATCACACATCATCACAACCGCAGGGACAAACCTCCAGGGTATCATAACAAATTGTCTTTATTCTCTCATTTTCAAAGACAGAGTGGATGACATTCATCAATAGTGAGTAACGAGTCAATGATGCTGCCATGTTTGACCTCGGAACGTTTCCAGAACGTTGTGTTTTCATCGTTGTTGCATAAGCCTGTGTGGCCAGCCCCCACAGAAATGCTTGGTCCTATGGCATATTCAGTGGATTTCATGAGATCATGTGTTGATGGGTCTAAAATGTGAGTAGGTGAAAATACAGAACCAAAACCTGGCCGTCTCTGTGTCTCCTCTTATGGCTCAAAATATGCTCGCATGGTATCATCCGTAAACGCTCATACAGCTGCAGCCATATCACCAAATGAATGTGATTTGTGGTAACCTGCACAATGAGGCTACAGCGATTTTACAGAACATTATTGTTAAACAAAAACAAACATAGTTCTAAACATAACCATTAACTACCTCTAAAATCTTAAAAGGTGATGGGCTGACACGAAACTATTTGCAGAAGTGTTGCTCAATGCACTTAAATCAGATTGTTCACACAATTTTAAATTCAACCTTGTTAGCTGACCTCTCAAAGATTTGATGATGATAATCAGACTTCCAGATACAAGAATTTCAGTGTTTGTTGCATCCTTAGAAGTCTTTTAAAGTACAAAGCAAGTTAATAAAAAGTCTGAGTATATGCATTTTAAATGGTTAATTTTTTTTACCTTTTTTCTCTTTGTTTTTTTTTTTTTCACTGGCACCCCAATTACTTACAGATTTACTTTGAATTTTCCAAGAGTGACCTAAGACGGTAATATTTTGTGAAACCACGTACAACAAGTTTTCAAAGCAACTGGCAGGACTTTCTGTATTAAGATCAAATGTTTTCTATCCACTTGCTAACGCTGTACACTGTCAGTGATGCTTTCTGCCACACTTTTTATGTCAAAGCGGCTTATAACGCTTGCACTGAAGCCCTGATGCAAGTTGTATGAAAGGGTCTAAACTGTAATATACTGGTTAAAATGACCAAAATTCCTATCAACCAAATCATCCACGTCCTATTTGGTGAAATCGCGGTAAGCCTCATAATAAAGACGACATGAGAAAAAGACATCACATGCTTTAAGACTATATAACAAAGTGGGCCTTTCTTAATATTGCTCGTACTGTGTTCCTTTTTGGTGACAAGTCATTCAGTAAAGTGAGGTGAGAGGAAATTCAAAGTACGGTTTTAACCTGAAGCCACGGTTTTATGGCGATGGTTGAAAGTGCCTTTTCAATCTCTGAGACTTGCATTCAGCTGCGTGCAGCTAAATTCCACATACTATATATTACAATCGACCCGTATAAAGGAAAAGGAGTCATTTATTCACTTGACATATAGAATTGAGTGTGACGATGGCTTGCTTTCATTATAAAGTGAGGTGTCAAATTAGTTTGAGGGTATACTCTTATTCTCTAGTTGTTCCCTGTCTGACTCAAGGAGTTTATTAAAGGGCTCTCTACAGGCCATTCTGCTTTCCCTGCCAACACCGATTGCCTAATATTGCCTGCTTTCTTATTTTATGCTCATTAAATAACAGGTCTATGTATTACTCCCATCACATTTGTAGAGTTTAATTATGAGTGCGCATAATTAAGAGTTTAAATCGGTATTAATATCAGAAGCACAACAACATTTTGCTGCTATATTGCAAAATGTCCCGTAACACTTTAAAACAATCAATTAGAATGTGATTTTGCTCTCAGCGGGTTAAGACTTCATTATAGGTGAATATTTGAGTATGTACTTTAGGTCTGATTGACTGAAGTCATTACTGTGCGTCAAAGATTACATTTCACTAATAATTGTTTGAGGGAGAAACTCATTAGTACCTGATCGCAAACATTGCTTATGTTTGAGTATTTTCTTCCTGTTCTCCAAATTTATGACAAGCCAGTTAATTCCAACCACAAACCAGGAGAACGTTTCTTTAGATGTTAAATCAGCTCTCTGCCACTTTTTCAAATCGTTCACGACGCTACAGAAACCGCACATGCAAACTATTTTAGCAAGGGCTAATTCCGCTTGTAAACAAGGCCCTTGAAGGTACAATTCGCAATTACTGCAACTGGCCGGCTGTTTATACTAGAACAACAAAAAAAAGAACTTGCGAATATCATTACCACTCCTCCGCAGTTCTGCGCAGATTCAGCTCCATATGTTGCACAATGCTTTGCGATTAGTCTTAAAGCAAATTTCTTGGGTGCCACTGCCTCTTCAATAACAGAGTGCATTAGGAAACATCCGCACGGGATGAGATTTACCAATAAACCTGACAATTTACAAGAATAATTTTGCCTGAAAGTATTATAAGTTCACTTCACATTGTGTCCTAACCAGATTTGATGGCATGAAGCAATATTTTATCAGTTGCTTGGTTTTCATTGCTATGCTGTAATGCAAAATAGCCAAGCCCTCATCAATGGCATCTCATTGGTTCCATAAAAAAAAAGTGTACAAAAAAGAAAATATCTTCTCATTGACTTTGATACTGTTATTAAAAATAAAGCAAAGTTACAAAGCAACAAAAAGTGCTTTTGAGGAGGAACTAATCAATGGATCAGCGAAGGTTTTCCAGGTTAGTGGCATCATATGAATGAAAGATCCTCAAGAAATTTTGATCATAAAGTATCTATTTTTCTGTTATTTCTCATTTTTACATAGCAGTCTTTTATTACAGTATGATCTGATAAAATAAACGTTTTTTTTTTTTTTTTTTTTCTTCTGGACTTACCAGGCTACATGAGACTACGTCTGGTTAGGACACAGTGTTTATCAAAGCTGTAACGATCACTTTATTCATATCAGCGTTTGACCACTAGGGCTGCACGATATACTGAAATAATTCAACTAAACCCTGACATGATATCAGTGTAATCAAATCGCCAGGACTTTGATTTAATTAAATAATATATGCACTGCATGTAAGCAGAGTGAAGCACAACCATTTTAAATTAGTATTGACTGTTTTTACAGTCATACTGTGAAATATATTTACATATAGTATAGTTAAATACAGCTTAAAATTAAGAAATAATGTAAATATTAGCATTGTAATTTTACAGTCATACTATATAAATACTTTTAATTAAATTCTATTTTTTTAAACATTTTATAATAACCACAATAAAAACAATTATTGTTATTTTATATTTAGATTAAAAGGGTAAAAAACTGTGGGAATACAGTTCTTACAAAGAGTATGCACAAATCTTTCAATTTATCTCAAATGGTGTACACTCAAAAATGTCTTCAGGGTAAAAGTAATTTTTCATTTTTTTTCTTTTTTTAAAGCGAATGCACTCCTCAACAAAATCATCCTAATCATTTTAGAATGATTCACTCTTTTCAAATATAGCTATTTGAGTCATCTAGTGATAATTCCTGTATTTTTCATACAGCGGAAAAACAAAATATCCTAATATCGTGCAGCCCTATTAACCAATATGGATTTTTTTATTAACTGTTTCACTCAAATCACTTTTTTTGGTTCCCCTAAACCTTAAAATATGCTATTTTTGTGCAGGTAGAGTGAGAAAAGCTAAAATGCTAAATCCATGCATTATCTAAAGTATCCTATACTGTGCCGGTGGGCTTTTTTTCTCTTTTTTTTTTTTTTTTTTTTTTTTTTTTTTTTTTTAAACGACAGGACTTTAACTACAGTTCTGCATCTGTGCCATGTCAGCATGCTTCTACTACAGGAGCTACTCTATCACTAACAGCCTGCCACAGCCAGCATGATCCACTCATTATACTGAGATCCAGTGCCATGTTTACGTTGGTCTGTCTGTTTACAGGCCTCTCGCAACCTCAAAGGTCATGTTCTGTCAGGATAGTTTATACACTGCTTGGTTTCGCTGCACCACTGTCACGTTCAATGACTGAGAGACTGGTATAAACGACTAATTTCACACATACTAGTTTAGGTAATATCTCCAGAGAATTATCTCCTCTGTGAAGTGGTGCGGCAACACTGTCTCTTATCTCCTTCACCTGTCAATCTCGCATGCAGCTCTTCAATTTCTGCTCTAGCCTTGTTTAATACCTTCTCTCTCTAGGCCGTTTTTCGGTTACATTAGAGCGCTGAGGTCATGACAAGAACGTGATTTCTGCCTGAGCATCCTGCTTCCTCTGTGTCTGCTGAGGTCTCTGTCTCTGCCGCCCTCCCTGTCTCGGCCGAGGTGGGAGCGCGGAACGAGCCCTGACAGAAAGCGCTTGGCCCTGCTGGTCAAGCTCTCTCGGCGGGCCGCTGTGGGGGACCCCTCCGTCCAGCCGGGCCCCAGGTTGTGGCCCCGGGCCGCTCTCACAGCCGCTTCCAACAGGTCATTAGTGCGGTGATCCAGAGAGACGGAGAGCTCCATATACAGGCAGCCAAACATCATAGCGCTGGAGTGTGCCTCTGAGAAAGAAAGAGAGAGTGAGTGAGAGAGAGGTTGAGTGATACAGACGCAGATGGAGTTTGACAATCTCTTGTCATATCAACACAGATTAGCGTTAGATAACTGAATCAATTGAGTGGGACTTAATGGAGCACGGAGGGGCCGTAGGAAAGGAGAAATAAAGGCTAAACGCTCTCTGTTTGTGTGGGTGTGTTTGTTCGGAGGTGTGTGGACAGGATTGAATTAGATCACTTTAGATGTCGACTAGACAGCACCGTTGTGGATGACTGACATGACCGGAGAGAAAAAAAACAGACAGACAAGGAGGACGAGGAGACTGAGAAAACTGAAAAACCATTTATCATCCGGATGCAGATATGACATTTAGTTTTATAGAGGTTGTATCATTAAAAAAAAACTGATCTTTTAAACTGACTGCTAAAACGTTTATATATATATATATATATATATATATATATAGTATATTATATATTATATATATTAGTAATTTATTTTTTATTTTTATATACCTATTTACTTGTCTAAATTCATATAATTTAAATTATAAATACATATATTTAATATATAAAAAACCTATTTTTCTGAAATATACATGCATATGTGTGGGTATACATACACATAAATATACACAGCAGACATACGTATTATGTAAACTTGGATGTGATTAATCATTTGACAGCTCTAAATTTTATTTTAATTAATTCAATTTAAAGTTAAATTAATTTAATTTCAGGGTAAATTGTTTGATTTCCCTTTATTTCAATTAAATAAAACCATAATAACAGCTGAAGCTCTAATAAACAATACCAACACCGAAACAAGGCAGGTTTGTTCAGAAATCTGACAGCACAACAATGAAAACATTCACACATGACCACCCACATTTACACGTCAACTACGCCTATTCAGTGTTCAGCAGCTTGGCCTGGGCTGACAAAGTAAAGTAATGAAGAAAAAAACCAAAACAACAGAAAACGATAATGCTAATATTGAGTATTATTTTGTTATTGTTCTACCAGAATAAGACAGCATACAGTTGGTACACTGTGTAACTAATGACAAGCCGACCACACACTGTGCTGATCCTGGCATCATATCCTTCTGAAAGATCACAGCTATAGAAATAAGTGGCTGATGTTTATTTTTACCATGATCCATGATCATTTCAATTCAACCTTAACAGTTTATGTGACACATTTCAGCATGGATTGTTCTGTGAATCTGTCACAGGCTTTGCTAAGAGGCTGTTGCTGTAGGATGGAGCAGTGGCAACTTGATTGGATTCAATAGCAAACCCACTACATGAGCAAGTGTTATCACTCTTTTGCAAAGACATTTCATAACAGAGGCTTTAAAGGTACAATAGCATATCAAGCCTGTTTAATGAAGATCCAGTATATTTGGTGATACCCAATTTTAAATAACATAACATTATCTTTTGTTCAAAAAAGTTTGGTCAGTTAGGGCAGTTATATTTTAAGAAAAAAAATTATATTTTAATATGCAAGGATGCATAAAATTGATCAAAAGTGACTGAAAAAGTGTATAATTGTACTAAAGATTTCTGTTTTAAGTATACATGTATAAATAAGAGACAGATTTTTGCCCCCATTTTTCACGAGCTGAACGAAAAGATCCAAAACTTTTTTCTATGTACACAAAAGTTCTATTTCTCTCAAAAATTGTTCACAAATCTGTCTAAATCTGTGTCAGTGAGCACTTTTCCCTTTGCCGAGATAATCCATCCACCTCCCGGGTGTGGCATATTAAGACGCTGATAAGACAGCATGATAATTGCACAGGTTTGCCTTAGGCTGGCCACAATGAAAGGCCACTCTAAAATGTGCAGTTTTATCACACAACACAATGCCAAAAATTTGAGGGAGCGTGCAATTGGCATGCTGACTGCAGGAATGTCCACCAAGCACTGTGGCCTGTGAAATGAATGTTCATTTCTCCACCATAAGCCGTCTCCAAAAGGCGTTTCAAAGAATTGTGTAACCACACCAGCCCAGGACCTCCACATCCAGCGTCTTCACCTCCAAGATCGTCTGAGACCAGCCACCCGGCAGCAGCTGCTGCAACATTCGGTTTGCATAATCAAAGGATTTCTGCACAAACTGTCAGAAAGCGTCTAAGTTCATCTGCATGCTCGTCTTCCTCAAACGGGTCCCGACCTGACTGCAGCTCGCCTTCATAACCGACTTGAGTGGCCAAATGCTCACATTCGATAGTGTCTGGCACTTTGGAGAGGTGTTCTCTTCACGGATGAATCCCGGTTTTCACTGTACAGGGCAGACAGAGTGTATGGCGTCGTGTGGATGAGCGGTTTGCTGTCAATGTTGTAAATCGATTGGCCCACGGTAGCGGTGGGGTTATGGTATGGGCAGGAATATATTACGGACAACAAACGCAAGTGCATTCTGTTTATGCCATTTTGAATTCAAAGAGATAC
The DNA here is from genome assembly GCF_018831695.1 of Puntigrus tetrazona. Taxonomy (NCBI): domain Eukaryota; kingdom Metazoa; phylum Chordata; class Actinopteri; order Cypriniformes; family Cyprinidae; genus Puntigrus; species Puntigrus tetrazona. Next base: position 18,155,255 of record NC_056700.1, on the reverse strand, counting down.
TGAGCCCCATTGTTGTGTTATTCATCCATGACCATCCCCTTATGTCGCAGCATGATTACGCACGACCCCATGTTGCAAGGATCTGTACACAATTCCTGGAAGCTGAGTTCTTGCATGACCAGCATACTCACCAGACACGTCACCCATTAGGCATGTTTGAGATGCTCTGGACTGGTTTATATGACAGCGTGTTTCAGTTCCTGCACTTAGAAATTTGTTCATATATGCACAGCACACACAAACAAACTTTTATATTGGATGTGATTAATGACAATCATTCGACAGCACTCTTGAGAGGGTTGAGATCAGGGAAGATAAATAAACTTAAGGGAAAAAAATATCTGATATCAGACATATGAGATATATCACATATACAACGATCGATCCTGTAATCTTAACAAAAAGGAAGGGCCACCCATTCGTTCTGGCACAGAAGACAGGGATTTATCGCGTGTGTAGCATTACGGTCCTTCAGAGTTATAAATTCTGTTTATGGCTATAGACTTATCTTAACTCCAGCATAAGGTTAGGCGTCTCTGTTTCGGTGATTTAGTCTGTACAACCTTACAGCATGTACACATCCAGTGTCTGTGTGCCTGTTTAAATAAGGCTTGAATGTCAGCATCAAATAGCTGACTTGCACAATGTAAATTAAACCCATTTACATGAAGCTGAGTACATAGCTCGTGTGTGCTCGTGTGTGCGTATCGGAGACAGGAAGATAGATGCAGACAGAAAAAGATTCGGAACATTTCCGTATCGATAACCACACTGGGTGCGGTACCCGGAGGAATAAATATGCTGAGCACAGATGTGTCCGCATAACTGTCCTCTGCACGTCCTACAAGGTCTTTTTCTCCCTGCCACACCCATGTAATGTGCTCGATAGTGGTGCATCCTGTTTACACTTACGGTTGAAAGACTTAAACCACTAGAGCCTAAAAGTATTCAACTTTGGAACATAATTCGTCCCACACAATTTTTGCTCCCGACGTGCATGAATCATTCAAATTCTGCAGCTATGTAGATGAGAAGAGCGCTATCAAAGTCTCTTCAAAGGTACTTTGTTGTATCTCAGTAACATTCTCAGGCAGCTTTTCTGTGTTTGCATGAACGGCAATAAACTGTCATCTCTGGAATCAAATCACAACAGTATCTTAAAGTATTGTACACTCTTAAAAAGGTTCTTTACAGTGATGCCATAGAAGAACCATTATTGGTTCCACAAAGAAGGATTCAGTGGATCTTCAAAAAAAACATCTCTTTCTTACCTTTTTATAATCTAAAGAAACTTATTTCACAAAGAAGAACAGAACGGTTCTTCAGATGTAAAAGATTCTTTATGGAACCATTTAGACAAAATGGTTCTTGTTTAGCTTTATTATTGAAAACTTGGTGTCTCATGGTTACAAAGGCTTTTTGATTAAGTATACAGTAAAGATAAAAATATAATGAAACGTTATTCCATGTGATGCAAAACTGAATTTTCAGCAGCCATTACTTTAGTCTTCAGTATCACATCATATTTCAGAAATCATTCTATGCAAAAATAATTCTGTTCTAACAGATATGCTGATTTGTTGCTTAAGATATCTTATTATCACTTTCTCCATAAGTACATGGATTACATAAATCTATATAAATATATACAGTGGTGGCCCTAATTATTAGAACACTAGACTTAAAACCAATTTTTTATTTTTATCTTTTACTGCATGGTCCATCAGTAGGAAATATCAGTTTACATTTCCAAACATTTATTTTAATATTAATTGTAATAATCCACAGAGATATTTGTTTTCACAAGAGAAAAAAAAACACAATTTAAACAACACAGTTAACTGATAAAGAAAATCTATTTATTATTTTCAACATAATCCTCATTTTTACAGCATTTTACACAAGCGCCTAAAACTTTTAACAGTGCTGCAGCTTTGTTAGGTTTTTTTGAAGCATGTTGGGGACCTGCCACAGTTATCCTGGATTTAGTCTGTCTCAGTTTGTTCTGTTTCTTGTCATTCCAGACAGACTGGATGATAATGAGACCAGATCTCTGTGTGAAACACTGGCTGTTGTCAGACTCCTTGTGCTAACTAAAATCTCACTGGATTATTACAATTAATGGCAAAATGCATGTTTGGAAATGCAAACTGATATTTCCCAACTGACACACTACAGCAAAAAATAGAAATAGCTGACTTCAAACCATTTTTTAACTTCTGAAAATACTAGTGTTTTAATCATTTTGGCCAACGCTGTATACAAATGTCCTCAGATGTTAGATTTGCCGTTACATTGCCCTGTCGGTGTTCATAATTATGGGAGATGCACAGTGAAGCGAAACAACTTATACTGAATGTAATTTTCCAAAAGAACAGAGCACCTCTGATGTCATCCTTCCTGTGGAACCGTCCTGTTATCAGCTCTAATACATAAAAGAGCCTGCACACCATTTTTTAATGATTACAACACACTCAGCTTCCTTATCCTCCTTATCACAGTCCTGCAAACACATGGCACAGGGGGTTCACTTCACAATGCAGAAGGAGAGAATTAGAGAAAGAAAGGTGTGAGGGAGAGAATATGAGTGCATGTACCAGCATTGGCATACGTATTCGCACACACACATAAAGATAGTAACACCAGCACATTGTGGGTGAGAGATAATACAGAGCAAACATAAAAAAATGTCCCAAACATGCCAAGCATGACAAACAGATGAGAAGAAAAGAAGAGAGCGAAAGGGACAGAGATGCAAGCACAACTATAGAAGCAACCAGAAACACTAAGCCAATTTACACCGAAGGAATACGACCCTCTTCAGAGTTAGGGCCATGTAAACTTTAAATATAAAAAATACATAATACAGTATATACAATTTTAAGTTAAGCAACCGCCCTCCTATGTGTAGGCTACATTACACATTTTTCAAATAGCTAGCTAGACCATTTTCAAAAACACTGTAGGTAAAGAAATCCCTTTTGATTAAAATGCAGTGGCAGAAAGTAAACTGAGCTGAACTAAATACTGCCATGCTGAGAAAACACCAGCAAGGCTAATCTATATTCCATATCAGCCCTAAATGTACAATGTGCCCACTTTACCAGTGCACATCTCCTAGCAGCACCTGTTCATGCCGATAAGCTGAGTGATTTTTCTTGCCAGGAATTCACGAAGCCCCTTATATAAATACAGCCAGATGGAGAGCATTTAGACAAAAGCTGAGTCATAGCAGCAAGGTTAATATAGATGACTCACAAGTGTGAGAGACAGAGGTGGACCTCAGGGAGCCTTGTGTGGACAAAATACCTGTTGAATTATATGATATGTACTCTAAATTACTGTATTGAAATTGCTCATGCATTTTATTCTTTTTTTCCCCCTCACACTTTTAGAACTTATTTTCAAAACACTTCAAGTCACCATGAAAAGATTTTTCTAAAATGCATGTTCTTTTTGTAAACTATTCATAAATGCATGTTTTATTATACAGTCACGCGTTATTTTAGGGTCTGTTTTAATGGTTTTAACAAACTATTAACTATGACTTTTGCCTCAATAAACACCAAATTTGTAAACCCAATTTATTAATACTTAGTAAGCTAGTTATAAGGTTTAGACATTAAGGGTGTAGAATATATATACTCTAACTTTTAACACCGTCAAAAGCAATGCCTAGTTGTATAATTAATTATAATTGGTGTTTGTGTTCTATTTATGTTGCATATTACTATCTCTCTCCTTTCTCTGTCTTTCTGTATTTGTGTTCATAGGGTTTCATTTACTATAAAACGTTATTCTTCCATTTGACCCTGTTCTTTTAATTCCCAGTAATCTCCACCGGCTATGCAGCATATCGAGTTGAATTATGGGATCTGTAGCTCAAGGACGTAGATTAAAAACTGGCCTACCCTCTGTGCTGATCTCACGAGAGCGCACAAGGTCACTCTTGTTGCCCACTAGGATGATGGGGGTGTGTGGCAGCGTCTCCCTCAACAGTAGGCGGAGCTGAGCGATCCGGTGGAAGCTACGCCTGTCAGTCAACGAGAACACCAGGATGCACACCTCACACTGCAGAGTGGACAGCTCCTGTCAATCAAATCCAAACACAGACAGACCAATTACAGCATAAGACAATGAAGATTCAGTGCTACACATACATGTTATTCATAAAGCATTAAATGTTTATTTGTCGTTGTAGGTCAGTTGTCAGGCCTATTTGAACCTCAAGCATTTAAAGCGGCAGATGACAAATGCAGCTTGCATAAACAGAATATTATCATGATTGGTCTGGGTGCTAGAATTTTTAAAAAGGACAGCCAAAAATCACTTAGTGGTTCTCGGGCTTAAGACCTTTGTTCATCCTCGGAACACAAAGTAAGATATTTTTGATGAAATCCGAGAGCTCTCTGACCCTCCATAGATAGTCAATGTGACAACAGTCATTCAACTGTAGTTTTATGAAGCTACAACCAAGCAAAAATTACTTAATTCTCCTCACCATTATGCCGCCATTTTGGAGAGTGTAATGACACATCCTGAGAGGGCCATGAGAGGGTCAGAAAGCTCTTGCATTTTATCAAAAATATAATTTATGATCCAAAGATGAACAAAGGTCTTACAGGTTTGGAACGACATGAAGGTTAATGACAGAATTTTTCGTTTTTGGGAGAACTTGCTCTTTGATTTTGTTGGTGTGAAGACCTTAAGAGGAGGACAGTTTTCACTTGAGTGCAGCTCAAGAGTGTTTGTGTCCATGAAAAACAGGATTACTGGGGTTTAAGGAGGATAACCTCAAATCTTCGACGGCTTTGTTGTTGTTCCAGCTCACAGTTTTGCCGCCGCAGAGCTCAGGTGTGCTCAAAACGGCAGCAGATGCTTCAGTCAAGCGTCTACCCCCTGAGAACGTCACGGCACATCACCACGACCACTTTACAGCACTAAAGTACTGCCACACCGGGGCCTGGCTTTCTCTTGGTGACAGCTATGACAGGGCGGCTGTCGCTCCATCTTTAATGAATTGAGAGGAAAGAAAATGCTTCCGTCCCCCCATGGACCACTTCCTATTTCATCTCCTAAAGAGAAAGAGGAACAGATAAATAGATGGAAAGCCTGTGTCCTACATCTCTGACTCCCCAAAGGCGAATTCCAGCCCTCTGGAGAGCTGCCTAAAAAAAAATTCACATTGCAGCCGAGCCAATCGCACTCGGCCCCGGAGCGTGAGATTCACACAGCCACAGAAACACAGAGTTTCTCTGGAAAGGAAGAGTCTAGTGGGGCGGAAGCAGGATGGGAAAGGGGGGCTCGGCCACCTGCCACAACCCCACACAGGAAGGGCACGGGGAGGAGGTCATCTCCTTCGAGGAGCGGACACGTATCTTGATGAGCGGAGAAGACAGCACAACACGGTCGATAGTGCTTCTTGTGATGGAAGGGCTCTCTAGGGCTGAACGGGTAAAGTAAAAGGTCTTTCCATCAGAGGAAAGCGTACAGCAGTATCTAAATAATAACATCGAGCTTTTCCGCTGCAGTACAGGCCCATCTGTCACTGTCTGCCCTTTCGTGGATAGATATACACAAAATCATAGCTTTTAATGGCTCTGAGTATACACATGCAGGTACGCATTTGAAATTTTTATAACCTACAGTGACAGTGCAACACACAATCATGCGTACACTGCTCAACTGAGTGATTATAGTCATGAAACACACACACACACACAAACAAATCCCTGCCATGCTGTCAGTAAATATGCCTGCCAGCTTTTTTGTCCTCTTGTGCAGATTTAGATTATTAAATCCAGCACTCTTAATAAATGCTGAAATGGGCTATATGTCATTATATATTTAGCCTGTAACAGCAGGTTAATGAAATGATGCTCACTAATCCAGCTAAATGTTCATGCACACGGCATGGTGTTTTGTGTATAAACACATTTACTGTTATGAAGTCCTTGTACGTGTCAGGAAAATTCATTTTGTTTTTATAATGTTGCAAAACGACTTAATTAAAATGAACAGAATACATAACAGTGAGCAGATTGTTTAAACTGATCTTGCTTAAATCTGTAGCGTGTAACTTACAGGCAAAGCTGCATTTGAATGTGCAGAGACCATTATAAGTATACAATTTGTAGATTGAGTTTCCATTAGAGTCTAAACACTGTGGTGGTTTCAGTTTTTCTCCGTTAATGGTAATGGCAACATTAAGTGCATATAAGTGATTTTGGTCAGAGCAAAATAGACTCTCAGAACAACATTTTATACATCTTTCTCTCTTTTTCAGTGCTAAATTTAAAACAGAAAACATGCACATTAGGTGTGTCACTGATGCTTTATTTCTTTATTTTATCTTTCTCATGCTTCCAAAGAATGACAGAAAATATAGAAAGATTGCACAATTCTTATATACCAGCAAAATAAGTAGATGTTTTTTGAGCTATTTTCATCATTAGTACATAAATTATGTACAGAATAAATATTACCAGATCAATATTAATCATACATTGCAACATACCATAAATCATTAACAATTCATCCGTTTAAAATGATACTCAAAATGCAATTTCCAGGCAAAGTGACTTGCATTGCATTTAAGGGAATATAGATCGATCAGTTGATGCATGTATAAAATAAAACAAAGTGTGCATTAAAGTCTTCAATTAATAAATATGATCATTCCAAAATGACTGAAACTCTTAAAAGAGCTGTTTAGTCATGATGTCAATTTGTAATTTTTTTCAAATTAGTGGTTAACATTAATTGTGGGGTTTTAAAAATACAAGATCTTAAAAAGTTGCATAGGAATTGAAATGTTTAGAAAAATGTCATAAATGTCACGTCATTTATGCTGCACTGCAAAATATTAGAAGCAATGTAATGTTAATCTCTTTTTTACTCAATCCAAAACAGCTAAAAACCTAAGAGAAAAATCCAGAGGGAACAGCTCTACTAAAAATGAACAGTCATTTGGAAATCATTTTTTTGCAATTCCCTTTGTGTCACTAGCGGTACTAGTGGTACAGAAATGATCCACTCCAGCTTTAAAACCCTGAAATTGTTTCTCTCCTTTCTGTTGTCGTGGTTAAGCCTTTGGTTGAGAATAAAATGAGTTCGTAGGAGGTCACAAAGCAGATTAGAACCTTGGCGAAACATGGCATTAAAATATCCCTGAACTCATTTCTCACCATAAACTCATTCCCAAGAACTGTGTTCTTTCTATACTGGGTCATTTAACACAAGCACACCTTCTTCTGGACACGTTTGGCACAGGAAGACAGATTACATGGAAATCAGGCCAGATCCTGGTCAACGAGCCAAAACGGATGACACACAACAAAACCCCTTTGTCTCATCAGTGTTTTGGTCTTTTGTTTCCACCTTAAAACAAGATACACTTTCTTGAGAAAATTAAGTATATAAATAGATATGTTAAAAACATTAATAAAATCATATATATAAAAATTACATATCACAATAATCCAGGAACAATAACTGCTTTTGTTATTAGGACAAATTATTAATGGAGGGGTGCATAAAGGACTTTAATTTGTTGCTCCTTAGGGGGGAGAGGTCGAGTCTGGTAATTGGATGTTGAGACATAACCGTGTGCCGAATATGTGTCTGTGCACCAGAATGAGGTCCACACCCCTGCAGACAGTCACCACAGACCATCTGTCCACACATCCCCTCCTCCCAAACATACACATTTGGCCCGAGAGCCCACACACAGACATCAACCGTCCCATCTAAAAGTGCTTTCTCAGCCGCTGAACAAGCCAATTCTGCTGCTATAAACACAAAGCACACATACCTCCACAGAAATAAAGCTCGCTTACACTGCCAAGCACACCAACATCAAAGAATAAGCATCTCCCTAATGTTACACAAAGCTCACACTCCATAACGGGCATTAGGGCTGAGCCGAGGAACACTGTACTTTAGCATAAGGCTCCCAGCAGTACACTACACACTCTGTCTGAGTGAGATAAACAGACGTATACCTCACACATTTACAGAAAAAACCCCCCCTCCAAACTGCCGTGTCAGTTTACGCACAATAAATGGCACCTACCCAGTAGACAAAACCATATGAGACGCTTAGCGTCATCAATATTTCACCTCAAAGTAATCTATTAATTATAGCCAAGCGAATAGCCCCAGTCTACCAGCTCATTACATATCAGACAAGAATGGGTAGCATCTTGTGCCACGTTCACGGCTGGCTAGAGCTAGAGTTGGTCTGGGCTATGTTTAGAACGGAAAACTAGTTCATACCGCAGCTGATTTCATGAAATATTTTTCAAGTATGTAAACAATTCAGAATGTAACATGCTAACATTACCTTGCCGTGTTGCACATTTTATTTTTCAATGAATGTTAGTGTTGAAGTGCTAATTCACCCAAAAATGGCATTTATATATTTATCACACATAGTTATATCTATTCAAAATAGATTTATTTCATGCTAAGTAACACTGGTATACAAAGTAAATAAAGTCTTCTAAATTGAAATAATTAATTTTGTACTTATATAGCTTAAATATATAGCTGAAATCCAATTAAAGGACACTAATTTGTACCTAAATAAGTGCACCTCAGGTACCCTTTAAATTTCTTGCATCATTAATAGTGAGATTACAACACATTTATGTTTAATATTAAGTGTATTGTGTGTGTATACATTTCTATATCAGTAAGCTTCAAGTGATATGCAAGTAAATCTGTTAAAAGGTTACTCAATCCAATTTTTGTCATTAATCACTTGCACCAACGCATTGGTTGTTCTTGGAATACAATTTAGGATATATTATATATTTTTAACGGTCCATTGACTGCCAAGTAAATAACACTGTCAAGGCTCAAAAAATATGAAAGGCATTGTCAGACTATTCTGAGCATGTATTTATACTTTTCTGGAATTCAATAAAAAAAAATAAAAATTATACTATGCACAGAATGTTAAGTAGTGCACTATTCTGAAATCTTGTTTTATTTTTTTAACTGACTAAAGTTTTCGCTTATCTAATGGAATAATTATCAAATGGAATAATTATCTAATTAAATCCAGTTCACACCCCATTTAAGCAGAATTGATTTCAAGGTGAGTTAGTGGCTAATGTATTGGACACAGGCGATCAGAAACAGGTTAGAGCATGCTGACACGACTCCATGCGCAGACGCTAGAACACGAAAAAAGGGAGCAACGTGTGACGCAACTCTCGATCTCGACCAATGGCGGAACGGGTGACGGAATACGTTCCTGCATGTGTAAAGACGCGGCTGACCATGTGCTATTTTAGGAAAGAGAATGACTTATTAAAGCCATTCTTTCCCCCCCGCTGTCACAAGCACTTCAAGTCTAACCGTGCTAACTGAGGCAGTCTAGACTCGGGGCGGTGTGTGAGCATGTGTGTGTGAGCATGCGTGTGAAGGAATGCCTGTGTGTAACCCAGACTCTAATTGGCCTGATGTGTCAGGTGTAGATTGGGTGAACTTGGTGAATCTGCTACAGAACTAAAATAGACCTGCATCCTCTGCAGCTACTCCTGATGCAGCACTGTGTGAGAATGAGTTCATTCACTGTCTCTCTCCAATTCTCCACGGTTCAGTGAACAAAGTAAGTTGACAGTGAGTCTGCAGTCCGCATGAACAGACTGTAAACTTACTGCAACGTCTTCACCGCATCCAGATATGCTGACCTTGTTTCACAGTAAGAAAAGTGCTGGCCTTCACTGAATCACCCAAGACTTGTCCCATTAATTACTAATGTTTACATTCTTAAAGACAGATATGGGAGAAAGGCTTAGAGGGTGTTTTATCGCTACTACATAGATAACGTCAAAAACAATGACACCGCAATTACTTTAAAACACACCGTGATTCAAATCACAATTTGATAAACATTTCATTTTGCTGCTTCCTGTATCAAAGCAAACCACAAAAGGCGTAAAGTAATTAAATAAACAGTTCTTGCATTCAAAAGAGTATGCAAAACACCAACCGGGTAAGCAATAACTCAATTTGGAGCAATGCCTCGTGCATTTGAGTCATGTTTTGCCCGCATTCTGCTGCCAATAGATAGAGTTACTCTTAAGCGGACCGCATCATGTTCTCACACCATTTCGTGAGATGAGTTAAGCTTGCTTTTAGAGGACCATTTGTTTGAGTGGTCACATAAGCCAAAATGTTTTTGTGCATCTCAGAGAATTCTGAACAAACCAAGTGCAAATGGAGCCACAAATACCTGGAGTATATGTGTAGCAGGGCAGTGTTTTCTAACATTTGTTTTGTGTGTTTACTCCCACGGCCCCTTCAGACAGGCTTATACTTTTTTTAAAATCATACTAGATATCATTTTACACTATGAGTAATAACCTTTTGTTAAATAAAAACAGTCAATAATGTAGAACTGTGCTTCATCTCCACTTGATTGTATTCGTCTGTAACAAGATTTGACAGTTCTGGGGCAATTCGGGAAAAAGCATTTTCTGAGAAAAAAATAAAATAAAATGTTTTTTCGTTTAGTTTTTTTTTAATACTGAAAACTATGAAAATCAGTTCACATTAATAATGAACAAGTATGAAATATCTTCTGGGAGCAAACCAAATCCATCACTTACACATCCATTAAAAGTCGCGGGAGTAATGATGCTTTGCCATCATAAAAATAAATTACATTTTAAAATAAACAAATATAATGCTAAATATATAATTTGCATATATTTTAACGTGTATTAAAATAAAAAACTATTTCACACTATTACTGTTTTACTGTATTTTTGGATCAAATTAATGTAGCCTTGGTAAGCATAAGAGAATTCTTTCAAAAACATTACTTAGCAAACCTAATCTTGCTCTTACACCATCTCCTGAAATTATATTATTTTCTTTTTAGATGGCTGTTAGTTAGTTAGTTAGTGAGAGGCCAAATGTAAGCCAAAATGTTTTAGTACCTCTCAGAGAATCCTGAACAAACCAAGTGCGTAAGAGACTTCTTTCAAATGCATTAAAAAAAAAAAAAAATCTTACTATGTACAGGTGTCACATTCTTTCTTTCAAAAGGAACTGAATGTGCTAAGGCACTATTAAAAGAAATGATTAGGCTACTACTACAATTTTCTGACAACCTTAATCTCACTCCATTATAGTCATAATTTCTGTTGAACAGGTTCAACAAAAGGAAAAAATAAAGAAAATCTTTCCAATCATCGCCTGCTACAAATACACTTCTGAATGGGATTCAACGTAGATGACTGCAGACAAAACAGAACACCGCTAATTCATTTTGAAATATGCGGTGCATCGTAGACTATATTTGTATTTAATTAAATCCGAGTCCGTTGTAGTTTATTGTGCAAGGAAATATCAATTTTGACTGAATCAATTGTGCAGCTCTAACCACTACTCAAATAAACAAAGTAACTGTATTACTAACATGCTGCACATTCTTCATGATCAAGCTTCAATCCATGAGCTACAGACTACAATTAGTGAACCATGAATCTGTAAGGGCAGCGCTGAATCGCTGCATCTATAAAATTAAAATTAATAACTGCATAGTTTATCTAGGATCCTTTTGTTTGCTGTAACCACCGGTAACCATGGCAACCTCGGAGCGGGCCAAGAGTGTATAGAATGCACCGAGTGAGGTCATAGGTCACGTGATACGACGTGCCACTGAGGAAAAGAGCCGGATGTTTAGACAAGAGAAAATGAGGGATGCTTTGAAAAGACGAAAATGAAAGATGGAGAAAGATAAATGATGGAATGGGGGGGGGGGGAGGTCTGGAGTTCTTCCAGCCACTGCTCTCTCGCTCTCCGTCTCTGCCCTGGAATTAATCCAAAACTTGCAATCATTCCGTGATAGCAGTATCACTATTGACATTCATGCTTGCAACAAAGAGAATCTGATTTAGGAAAGATCCAAAGACACATAAACGCCATTTGGAAAGCGAACAGACCAGTCGAAGTCAATCTGTTTTGGCCAAGGATCTCGATAAGTATGAATATTCAACATGGCTACAAAGGCAACTTAATACCCTAAACATCTATGTGCACAAGCTTATGATGATATCACATAACATTCACAGGTGTTTGAATAATTTCTAATCAGCTGTGACACAGAAAAGGCACTCTGTGATTCATACAAAATCGCAAGCATGTGCTTATGATATCACTGTGATACATCTGTGTGTTCCAGGCGAAATGATCATCATATTTCAGAGTATAAACAGAGCTCTGAGTGGAGGATACGCCCACACTACATGCTTTGGACTGTCATATGAGCGGGAGTGAAAATACATGCGTTGCACATAAATTCCAATAACATGAGGGGCTTTCATATTGGTATTTTTTTTTTCCATTTTAAATGCCCTATGAAGATTAAACGGCATGTAGGTTCTTGTATCTTCAGGAAAAGAGGAATAGGTGATTGATAAGCGAAGAGACAAGTGAGGAGGACTAGTAGAAAGCCATCAATCCCTGAGAAAGATGAATGTAAATAATTCAATCACAGATGCTTCAGATGAGATGCAACTGCCCACAAGGGTCAGCATCAAAAAGAAACTCTAATATTCTAACAGAAAATCTAATATTTTCACCTAAATTAAAAAGTGCTATATTTTCCGGCCAGTTTACACTACATGAGATTATAGTGAATACATTTTTGGGTTTGACATTTCAGAAAATCCCACCCAAAAAAATCCATGTTATAGAGGAAAACGTTTGGGTGAGAGTGTAATGCAGCAATGTAAATGTCTTCACTATTACTTTTAATGCACCTTTGCTGAATAAAAAAAAAACTGCATTGACCCCAAACTTTTGAATGTTAGTGTAAGACATTAATTTTTTGACATACAGTACTATATACTTCAAAAGATATATTTGATATTTGAAAAAATTAAAAACACTAATGCAGATGCAGTCGTGACTGAAAACTATAATACACACACATATATATATATATATATATATATATATATATATATATATATATATATATATATATATATATATATATATATATATATACATACATATATATATATATATATATACATATATATATATATATATATATATATATATATATATATATATATATATATATATATATATATATATATATATATATATATATATATATATATATATATATATATATATATATATATATATATTATAGTTTTCAGTCACGACTGCATCATACATATATGCCATAGTGTATTGATCCATTTTATCATTTTAGATTACCCTGAAATAAGTTGCTTTAAAGTGGAAAGCAGAGGTCATAATTCACTGTGAAATAACAAGGAAGCCAGGACCTGGATGATTTCATAGAGGGTACACATAAAACGCTTGTAAAAGGATCTTTAGACCCAGCAGTTACACTCAGCGGAAATGGAACAAATTACGGAAAACTGAAAACAATTTGCCCTAAAGTAAAAGGAAACAGAAATGACAAACAACAGACAAACCTCAGCTGGAAGGTCAAGAGCAGATTTCCCTCATGTTTCTCTGCATCCCCTCCTTTCTCTGTTAACCTCTCTATCCATCCCTCTCTTTTTTCTTAACTCTCATATGATAAGTGCTCCCGGACAATTAAGAGAACTTCACACCAAACACCTACATTTATGTAATGGTTCGTGTAAATGTAGCAGTTCAATTCCATTAATCCTCTAAAATGTGTGGCATTTTAAAGGAATAATTCACCTGAAATTATGCAATAATGTGCTCAACTTCATGTCATTCCGAAAGTGTACGACTTGTGTCGGGGTGCAAAAGAAATACATTGTGTTTTTTTCAAAACAGGCTCCACAACACTGCAGTGAAGACATTTGAATGGAAGATTTGAATTTCCAGAAGCTTTCAAAAACATCGATAAGCACAGAATTTGGACTTTAGTTCTGTGAGAAATGAAATTCTGCATCAGTCACTTTGCTGTTGTCATGACAATGAGTGTGCATCTTGTTTTCTGTTGGGTGAATACAAGAATCAACCGCAATTGTTTACATGTTTACATATACGAAGGAAAGGCAAGACCAATCACAAATTAATATGCATATATTATAATGACATCATTAGCAATGGTTACATTTTAAAATGTTGAACATTCTATCGATGTAAATCAGTAAGGAAACGCTTTAATCTTCAATTCAATTCATTAGAATTAGTCTATTAGTCTATAAGCTGTTCTGGCTTAATTGCACAGCAAGTTTAACTCTGGGTTTCATGTTGATGTTGTTGGGTTTTTTTACAATACTCTCCCACTTTGTAAGCACTGCGACAAATTCTGAAAGCCATTTAAATAAAATACAACAATAACAAATCCAAAACGTATGCCACCCAAACTTTTATGCATTTTTGAGAGTGCTTGACTCACCTGTTTCCAGTTGTCGTATACTAAAATTGTGCTGTCCTCATCATCCACGGTCACTCGCCGCTGGTAACCCTCGTCTACAACACACACAAAAAGCATTTATTTTAAAAACGACACTCAAGCATAAAACTAAATCACTGGCGTTCAATTAGCATCTAATTTCATTCCTGCTGTTGAGCCGAAACTGGCAATTTCACGGGATCAAACGCATAATGATATATCTCTGGGAAGAATACGAAAGAAGTTTTAAAAAGGTATGTTCAAAACTGGACTCGAGTTGCGTAACAGTAATTTCTCCAGTGCAGAATCGATCCACAAGAACACTCAACTCAGGTAAAAGAAAAAAAAACCTGTCTGTGTGTCTGATTGGCTCTTTATCCCCTAGTAAATGACATGCTCTGTTTGTGCACAAAGTGTCTGTGCAGAGGCAGTGCTCTGCTGGTTCTCTCCCACCTCATTAAGACACAAGATGATGAAAGACCTGAAATAAGATGGATGCCTTCACGGCACCCACTCCGCTTTTTCCAATCAAATCCTGAGAGCCTTACACTAGTGATCTCTGGTGTCTGCGAGGTGATAAGTGTGTTTCATCCAAAGCAAATCTAAATATAGTACTACAGTCCTTGGCATCCTGATGCTTGATGCTGAGCATAAGACGGGTGTATGAATATAATCTTTACCGGTTGCTTGGGTTTCAGAGTCTATAGAGAGCGATCTGTCTGACAGTCCAGCAAGACAAAGTGCCAGAGAGGATTTGCCCACTCCGTTTTGGCCCAGTAGTACTATGCGAAGGGGTCCGTGGTACTTTTGCTGTGGCGGTTTCGGTGAGGGAGAATCTTGGACAGCGCTGACGCTGATTTGCGGAGTAGCAGGCTCATCGAACCCCGGCGTCCAATCATAATCTTCAGACACCGCTTCCTCTCTCCTCAGCTGATGCTTGATTGGCAGAGGGGTGCTGCCCCTGCGAAGCGGGGGCGCAGCTGACAAAGTTAAGCCATAACCCTGTGAAAACCAAAAACGAGTAAATCCAAACATCAAGAACAATGACAGCCCTTATGATCTAAATTAATAATGTATAGAAACAATCCAAGTGCAAGGGGGGAGGAGGAAGGTTATCTTCAGGGTTGTGCACTCTACACAAAAGTGGGTCAAAACACAGAGCAGTGCATCCATTCACATAAACAAGCATCACTTGCTTTAAAGGAGTGGCATAAACATCCCAACAGTCCAAAAAGACAAGGGACGTAATGAGTTTTCTCAGGCTCAAGGCTGCCGGGGGCTTCGTCCATCTATCTCCATCAAGCAAAATCGCCAAGAGAGCCCTTAAACTGTTTACAGTGTTTGCTCGCAAGGGCAACTGGCATCAATATTAATACGGCAATTAATCTAGCCGCAGCACTGCAGGTGTGCTGGGGACCTAGTACGCCTGATCCGGTGTCAGACATTCAAGACACATATAGACAGCCAATTATACTAATTGAAAGGAGGTAATTAATTAATCATAGACTTTATTGTGGGACAGAGAGTGAGACAATAGGGTGTAGTATGATTCTTGGGGTGAGGCCAGCTCTAAACAGTTACTTTTAATCATAAGAAAAAAATCTGAATTTTAATCATGAATATCGAAGTAGTATGTAAATAAATTAGCGACTATAACAGGACTTGTAAACAGTGATTATAATGATCAATAGGAGCTATTTAACCGTTTATATCATTGTAAGGACACTCGTTTGTAATATTAGAAACAAACCTAGGATTGTCTCAGCACTGTAGTATTTTCAAACACAATCACTCCTACAGAAACAAAGTCAATGCAAAGGCTGAAGAAGAAGAGAGGGTGTGTTCACACACACCGGCGTACATCCCAAAACTGTGAAGGACCCTACAACCCACACACACGTAGCCTAGATACACACAAGGCAAAGCGATGATCTTACCTGGTCCGACATCGTTCTTCAGTTCATCTGCTCTCAGTGAGACACTCCGCCGTCCATGTCATGTCACTGAGCGTCAAACACTGCACAAGCGTCGGTGGGGATTGTTACATTACACTCGACTCATATGCCATCACATGGCTGTAGTCTGAAAAAAAGAAAACGTTCCCAATGTGACTCTAACCGCGCAAAAACGCTGACTTAATAGTAAACATTTAATCGCTTCTCTGCGGACGGCTGCACTGTGTGACTCCCGTATTACTGTACACCTGTGAGTCCCTTTAAGTCTCTATAATAGTGGCTTTTCAGATGAGAGCGTGTAGCTCCGCCCCCGCACCGTAGACACGCCTCTTCATTCCAGTCGTTACCTGAATGCTCCCAATCTTTCTGGATATCTCTCTCAGAATAAGGTATCGCTTAAAGGTTTTTTTTGTATTCTGTTTATCGATACGTTTGACATTTATAATCTGTTTGTAACAATCATAATGCTGATCTGAAGATTTCATTTACTGGACCCCTTTTGGGGTTGTTTATAACCGACTTTTACTATTTTTAAACATTTTTGATTCGCGTTAATATTGATGTTTTTGTAAAATGCTTTAAAAATCCTTTTATATGTATTTTAAGATTTTAGGATTAGCTAAAATGGCAGATACCAGGAGTTGTGTAGCTATATGTTGCTGTGCCGCCCACTTTGTGAGTGACAGCATCACCAGATCATTTACAAACAAGAGCCATTTGACTTCAGTGTCTAGTAGAGTAAAACCAAGTGCTGCTGGCTGTTCTCTCTCTCTCTCTCTCTCTCTCGATTTCTCTCCTACATATTTGCGGACAAGTGTTCATAAGCTATGTCCTTGATAAGTACTTTGTTTGAATCACAGCTCTCCACCTCTCTACCCTTCCCAGACACATAAAGCGTATCCTTTGAGATATTTTTCTTCAGTAACCCTGACGTTTTCAAGCACTGCATGAATTATTGAGTGGTCATTAAGTTTTATCGCAGCCACATCAAGCATCATTTATGTCACAGGTGGAGGTAAAAACGTTTCCTCGCAGGCTTTTTAATAATTTCTGTAAAGACAGATTGATCTTCTTGTCTCTTTCTCTGATCTTAGTTTAAAAGAACTGTTATTAGGACCCAAGAAGAGAAGTAGATTGGAAGTGGTCTGAATAGTCATCTGGTGGTCTTCCAGTCAAACACTTAAGCTCAAAAAATTGACTTCTTTTCTTTTTATAACCCTTTGGTGTAGACTAGAAGAAAAATCCCTTCTCTTACCCCCCTATTCATAGATGATTGAACATTGTGTTTCCAATATTCACCAGAAATCTTCTCACTGAATTTGTCTCAGATATTCAGACCAAGCTTTACAGAGCATATTGAAATCATTTTCATTTTCATTATCAATTAATAAACGTTCTTAATAAACAAATTTTTCCTATTGTCTCCTTTGCCTGATGCTTAATCTGTGGCGATTGGTCCGACTGGTCTCATTTTTATTTCTTCATCAGCGTTTGTGAGCTCAGTGCTTCTTTGTGTACAGCGTTACTGGGGAAACACCGATTTTTACCGCTTCAAAAGCACAATAAATTAGCATTTTCATTCAGACCAATATGCTAATGTTTCACATTGACATCAACATGAAACAGCTTGGGATTCATTTTAAAAAACAATTAGTTTCAATGATTCAGAGTCGACTCTTTTTTTGAGAGAGAGGGAGAAAGACAATAACTTTATAATCTGTGGAATTTAAAATTTGGATGGATGTTTTATTCCCTATCGCTGTGTTACACACTGCATGAAAGGTCATTTTCAAAAATCCACAATGGAGGCACTTTAAAAGGGCAGCCATTTTCCGTGTCCGCCATTGTGAATTGTAATGTATATTGGTGCGTCTTACCAAGACTTTGTTGTACTGAAACAAAGCTTGGTTAGCATCATTGGCATCATGCCCAGAAGGTACCTGAGCAGTTTGGTTATAGCGCCACCTTGTGATCAAATAAATTAAAATGTGATAAATATTACTGATAATAGTTTCCCGGAAAGTGATTTCTTTGGCCTCTTCTTATTCCTTTGTTTATGCAAAGTCCACTGATTCAAGAGCCTCAGCCTAACTTTTCTTACATTTACATGAAGTTTTTCCTGTTCATCCTAATTTACACATATCTTAGTTACATTTGGCTAGAGGTTCTCTTTGGACCATGCATGAAAGTTACTGAAACTTCAAGAATCAGTCAAGAATCAACATCAAACAGGATCAGATGCATCTTCATAACACTTTGTTATATGGACACAAATCAGTGGTTTGGGGCTTGTTACATTGTTATAAACTGGCCTAAAATCCTTCTTCTGCACAGTACAGGTTCCCTCTGGCTTGCAGAATATGATGGTGTCTCCATGTCTCCCATCTGTCAAATTGGATTTTGATGAAAGCTGTCCTCCTTCCACAAATGTTGTCCAATTCTCTCCAAATTTGGCTCAGAGGATCTTCAGTCCATACCGGACATCACGTTTATTTTTTTGTGTTCAGAATAATCTGGCTGTTGCAGCAACAGAATTTCCTCAACCCGGTTGTTTATATGATGTTTATTATTATACTATTTAATCTCCTATTTATTCTGTGCTTTTCCTCATTGCACACATCTGCAACTGCTTTGTAAATACATATGTAATGTTATATGTCGGTGAAGATGATTAAATATGTATATACTTAAAAATCATGATGCAAATAAGCCTGCTGCTATACCATTCTTGGAGAGCAGAGGATCGTATTTTAAGTACACGTGACAGATTGCATGTCACATTGCCAGCTCAGTGCAGCTTCACAGCAGTTTTCCAATCACACGGAGCGAGACCGCCTCAGTCCGTGGTGGTCTGGGGCATCACATGATGACAAAGAGGGTCGAGAGGGACAAGTGGAGCACGCTGAGCTCATGTCGCAGATGAGCTTGTTAATCTGCAGTGTTAATTGCATCTCATCAGACCTCTCTGGCTCTGTGTGAGTCTGAAAGGAGTTTGATGTGAGCGTTGACAACTCTAATTATTCAGTAAACCCCACAAAATATGACTGTTATAATTACAGTAGATAACGAGCGAGTTTAAGTGGGTATGTCTTGCGAGCGTGGTGAATGGGTGATGCTGTCAGCGTAATTGTGAGACAGCGCACCCCCATTTTCATAGTTTTTCTAGTCTGCCTGTCTGCACTTTAACGGCGACCTCTTTGAACCACTGTTAGCTCATTGAGGTCTGAGGGGGCAGTGCGTCAGTTAGTGAAAAAAAAATTAAATGGTCAATTGCGTGGCTAGTGTTTTGCTGGTTTATTAAAAGGGATTACGGCAAAACAAACCAATTTTCCGGTCACCTTTAAAATCCATGTAAACAAACCTACTCATTGGATTTGTTAATGTCAAATAATAATTTTTTTTTTTACAGATTCCTCCCTTTACTCTTTCTGTTAATATCAAATAACAGGCATCAGCAGAAAGCCAGTCTCCTTTTAATATTTTCTTTACAGATTTCTCCCTTTACCCATACTAGATGTGATTTCTGACCTGGTTGTTATTTTATAAAATAGACAGCCTTGGATGCTGTGAAGTCAAGACCACAGTGTCCTAATGCACACTGACAATGAGAAAATTACAAGCTTACCATGAGTGCCGCTCTGTAATGCATTTCAGAAAAAGACACGTAAATAAAAGAAGGGCACAGATGCCTGTGTACCAGAATATTAAACATACCATCTTATTCTTTTGGACTTAGTTTTGGAGCCCTTTATAAAAAAGTACTATGTTGTGGTACCATGGTATAGTGATTGTGGAATTAGATGATAATATTTTGGTATATTTCTATGCTATGGTACTTTATTGTATTTCTAAGAATACCACGGTAATATGTTCAAAATACTTTTGTGATTTTGATACATATTACGTAAACACCATGGTTTTGGCACAGGTTGAATGTCAATACCATAGTTTTTGGCCATTTAGCATGCTGATACCAGTTTTATTTTAGTATTAGTATTTAAATTTTACTATATACACTTTTTGTTTTAATTTTATGTGCTTTTTATTTTTACATACATATATATATATATATATATATATATATATATATATATATATATATATATATATATATATATATATATTTTTTTTTTTTTCAAAAACTGTTTTAGCTTTACTTAATGGCACCAGCACTAGCTAATATATGATTTTGCGACATATACCAATATAATAGTTTTGGTTTATCAGATTATCATGGTGTAAGCATCTGTCTCCATCTCTGCCTGTACATTTTTGTAAACAAAAAAAATTATTTTTCAACTGTATGATATATTCTTTTCTTTTCATCCCTCCTCTCAGTTCAGATCAGGCAAAAGAAATGAAGTGATTAGGAGGGAGGAGCATGGGGAATGGAAATTCAAGGAGAAAAATTGCCGGATCAATTCAGATCCACATTTTATTACAGTGGCTACAATATTAGCAGAGAATGAGAAAAAAAATTGTGTGAAGTAGGATGACTCATCCGCAGGTGACACAGTTCTGAGAGCTGCTGAATTCTCTCAACCATGCCTCTGTCATTAATGGGAAATATTTATATACTTTTCCCATTTCCAAAATCACAGTGCATTGCATTTCGCATAGGACTGACAATGACTGTCAAAAAACTCATTACAGCACATATCGATGATTCATAACACCAATGATCAGTAAGCGAGACTCAAACGCACAACATTTAGCCTTTATAGACAATCTATCTGATATACAGTACCAGCCCACACAAATCTAATCTATTACTCACCACACAAGCGATCAGAAAGAAGCGAATTAAAAATGAACACATATGTCGTTGAGAACACGCTAATGTGTGCGAGCGTGACCGAGTCAGTGGTAAAAAAAAATCTGCCGTGATACGTTTTTAGTGTGAGTGAGAGATTCTGAGAGAGGGGAAGAGAGCAGCTGGCATGCTGGAACACTGTAAAATGTGATGCTGAGCCATAAATGCAGAGGTCCATGGTCTTATGTTTCTGTTCCTCTCTGTAGTGTTACTAAGCAACTCCCAATCTCCACCAGCGTGAGAGGGATGAGGGTGCTCTGGCAGAAAATACCTGTCATTGTGTGTGTGGCGTGTGTGTACTTTGTGCCTGCGTGTGGGTGTGCTTTGCTGTGAAGCAGGTATGTGCTGTGCCTTACCATGTCGATCTGAGCGCTCATGTTCTCATTGTGGGTGCGTTGCTGCTAGTATGTGCTGAGGAACGTGTTGAGACCCAGGCTGTGAGTGGGGCTGTGTGGGAGCGTGTTTTGGCATTACGTGCTGTAGGAAGGTAGCAGCTCTCCAGTGTTGGTGCATGATGGGTAGCAGCCCTCTCAGTTGCCTCAGGGCTGGCTTAGATAGCAGGAAGTAGAGTGGCGGGTTCCAGCAAGGTGCCAGACAAATCAGAAGAATGGCAGACAGCGAGGTCACCTCCCACAGCATAGACACCTCCGTGCTCGACGCCGGCGATGGGGCGGTGGAGCTGGGGGCGGGGCTTTCGGGCGAGCTGACGGAATTAAGGGACGGCGATAAAACATTGACAAACTCTAGCACGTAATAAGGCAGCCAGCTGATGGCGAACACCAGCGTGGAGCCGATGAGAAGGGCTGTGGCTTTTTTATTGCGGTGGTCCGCGGCTAGAGTGCCCCGGCAGCGGTACAGGTGTGTGATTATGAGCCCGCAATGCAGGGCGATGCAGAGTAGAGGAGCCACATAATACACCAGAAATGCTGGAACGAGGAAGCCCAGCCAGTGGCCGCGGCCCACCGACCACGTGCAGCCACTGTCAAACTGGATGTACGTGACTTTAGGTAGGGCCATGGCGATGGAAACCAGCCAGATAACAGCAACGGTGCCAGCTCTGTGGGACAAGTACCAAGTACAGAGACAGATACAGAAAATTCAGTATGTGATCCTGAAGCACAAAATCAGTCATGCAAAGCCTACTTTTTTTTTTGTAATTGAGAGTAAGTAAAAAAAAAAAAAAAAAAAGCCACGGTAGCCTATTATTTTGACACTGCACGGCTGTGACACTGACACACTCAAAAATATGGAAATTACAGTAATGCTCTTCAGAATGTAGTCTACTGTGATTTAAATAAATATGATTTTCATCTCATATTGATTCACATTGCGAGAAGTATCTTTTTAGTGTCAGCATTTCCCGGATTGTTTTTCACCGGAAGCACGCTGTTCAGCTTAACACAGAGGCTGCTAAAATGAGTTAGAAGTGTATTAACAAAATCAATATTAAAGTAATATTTACCCGAGTTCGCATCTTGGGTATGTGCTAGAGTTCGTCAATGTTTTATCGAGAAGGAAATAAAAAAGTTACCATACTGCGAAATCAGTGACAAGACTATAAAAGCACATTTAAACTGTGCTGAGAGTGAGCTGTTCGCCTTTCTTGAATACTGAAAACTGAGCATGACTGAGCATGAGCTTCTGATTCATCAACAAATGACTCTTATGAGTCGATACTTTTAGGGAATCTAAAATAGTGTCGCAACCAAATGACGGTCCTTTTTATGAATCAAGACCCAAAAAAGTTGACCGTTTTAATCAATGAATGAAATTACTAAATCAATCAAGTCTTAGTTAATGTGTGTGCATCTCTGAGGGAAATATAGGGCTCTGTGCTTTCAGTACAAAACTTAATTTTGCGGCAAAACATGAAAAGGTTTTTATCATATCGATTGCTATATTTATTTATTTGGCCAGTGTCGTTGTGTGTTTTGTTTATTTTGCTGTTGAAGACTTATAAGGCCGTAGTGTACCTATATATATTTTTTTTCTACATTTCTTTAACAAATATGACATTTCCCCTATTTGACAACAGTTTGTTGCTTTAGATACTCACACCTGCGCAGGGGTGGCAGGGGGTCGCGTCGAGGGAGCCACTATTCGATAACGCAGCACAGAGAGGGCAGCCAGGCTGAAGATGTCCACTCCAGCGGTCAGGGAGGTCATGAAGCTCAACAAAACACAAACGCCTCCACCCAGCTGCCAGTTCTGAGAGCTAGCGCTTAGAAGCACACATGGCAGAGTGAGTAAAGCGCACAGATCAGCAAAACTCAGGTTTAGCAGGAGGACCGAGCTGGGCTTTGAACGACGCCGTGGGTTACGCATCAACACCAGCCACATGAGCAGGTGACCTCCAACCCCTACCAGCAGAGAGAGAATGCTGACCAGAGGCAGCACCAGAGAAAAGGAGATGGTTGTGTTGGTGGAGACCGTGTTGAAGAGCAGGTTTACAATGGCAGGCATGATGGATGGTGTAGGAATCAGCCAATCTCTGGGTTAGAAAAGAAAAGAATAGAAAGATGGAGATGAATAGATATAGTGATAGTTTTTACGCAGTACATGCTTGATTAATAACCCACACACTGACTGAAACACGAATGAAAAGCAGAAATGCAAATGAGCCAGAGTTACTTACATATCGCACAACCCAGTAAAAATAAATGAGAAAAACTTTGCAATAATATACTTTGCAATTACCTTAAATTACACTTTACAACAATAATCCATTCCGCAGAATATGGAGCAATGGGAAGACATGATAACCAGCCCAATAAAACATGCAAACAAGCAAAATATTCCCATTAAATGTGATATACATCCTAGCGCGGACATTTGCAATTACACTGACCAATTACTTACAGAGGCAGTGACAGGAACGTCTTCCAAGCACAATTTAAAGCCCATGTTTCAACTTCCCCCAACAGAACATCCATACAGCTATTAAACCTTCATGAACTTACACAGTTCATTAGGAAACATAGTTGTGCATAGAGCTAAAAATTCCGTCCATCCTTCAGCAGTGATAAAGATCAGCTAAAATAATCTCAAAACTGTATTTCATGTCCTGACAGCGGAGCATTGATCTTATATTAAATACTTACCTGATTCCAACTCCACTGCAATCGTTTTGAAATATAACTGAAATTGTGTTAATAACAAAAATATTTCAATTTGATGTAGCATTTGGTATGATCGACAGATAGACACATGTGCACAGGTGAACAAGCAGATAGATAGATAGATAGATAGATAGATAGATAGATAGATAGATAGATAGATAGATAGATAGATAGATAGATAGATTCAATTTAATTGTCCAAAGTACCAAACAAAATCAAGTTAGAGCACAGAGGCACATATGAAAAGGGCTGACAAGGGAGCAGGAGAAGAGAGTAGACACACACAGCACTGAACACTGGAGAGAAAGAAAAAGTTACTTGATCAGGCATCAGTCTGGCAGTCTGTGGGCTCACTTCTGCTCATCTGCTCTGAGGCACAGCATCCCCTAATGCAGCCACCCACTTGACTCACACGGTCCAGCCCTCTGTACACACACACACACACACACAAGAGAACAAAAAAGGGGGACACACCTGATCCACATCTGACTCACACACACGCACACACACACACACACCTGAAATTCTAATCTGCCTCATTAGGCTATAACAACATTCATGTGCTGTTAAGGAGAATTTCAACAGAAAGAACCCAATTACGAGGCAGTGTTGAAAGGGCTGGGAGAGTGAAACAGGGAGCTAATTTACTATAAATACTTCATGATGCTCCTCGGCCTAACGCTAAAAACACCACACACAAACACAAAAAAAAAAGAAAAATATGAACACACTCTCCTACACACTCTGACAGATTCATAATTATGAAATGAAACTGAGAAAATGTGTGATATGTCTGCAAAGTTTCGTGATTAGTTAGGAAAGTTTTATCACAAGATACATGAACCGTTTACATCTTGCTTGTCTCATAAACTTAAATCAGCTTGTAAAAGCTGATTACGGTAGGAATCTTCCGGTGTTTACTGGTTTCTTGTGATTGCAGCCATCTGCTTGAGTTACTCACTTTTTTCACTCTTCGACTTGAACCGCTCGAGTGTGTGTCAGAGTGTGTGAAAGATACGAGAAAGAGTTTGTTGATTTCTGTATGTGTTTTATGCACCGTAGGGTTTGACATACTACTTTATTGTAATATAAAAATAAAACACCTTGGTATATGTTTACATGTACGGTTATAATTAAGCTAGTGGGTTTTTCTTTCTTTTTCTGCCCATTTTAGTATTTAGTTTTACGTTAAGTTTTATGTCAGCTTTTTTTAAAGTGGTTTTAGCAGATTAATATGCTTTTTTGAATGTTTGCAGAATTAGCATAACACTGAGGCCAAATGTAACTCCATTACGGAGTCAAAAGCGGCACTATATAACTTCACAATTGGCCATTGTTCTTTTAGCCCACCTGAATCTGAACTTTTAAAATTCATATGAACTTACTTACCGCCACAGCACTTTTTAGTAAAGATGGGTGGCCAGAACGAGCGCGTTGTGTAATACTTTAATGAATGTAATTAACAGATAATAAATGTGTATATTTTGTCCACATACAGCCCTTAGTTTCTTCAGTTCTATGGTTTACGCAGCTGCCTTTAACGTCATGTCACTTCATTAACAGCTTCCCCCACTGCTGGTGTGAGTGGGTGTAGGTGTGTGTGTGTGTGTGTGTGTGTGTGTGTGTGTTTTAAGGCCATTAATGAAATGATTTATGTATATTCTTGCAATCCCTTGTGATTTTTTACGCAATTGTGTGAACGTGTGTGCTTTGCTAATGCATATAAGACATAATGATGTAATGACTTATGTGTTGCCTTTGTATTTTAAACAAGACAAATTGCTCCTTTGATCTGCAGTGTTTTCCCATAGCAATATTAGCAGGTGTGAATATGAATTTGAGTAATGGTGTGACAAACATTTGGAACATGTCATGCGAGATTTTGTGGGTTTGGTTCATTGTTTTTGGAAACTCATTATCGGTCTGTATAGTATGTAATGTGTTACACTGCCATTTTTACGCAGCACAGACGTAATAGAGCATCGGCCTTCAAACAATTGATCTGGCCTGGTATTTCCTCTGTACCTAGAATCAATCAATATAGCTACTCAGCAGTTCAATACTCAATCTTGAGGCTTTTTCATATAACAAAAAAACTGTTAAAGTTCTGACGAATCAGATTTTGATTATTTCTCATAGACAGCAATTTGCACGAGTTCCTGCTACACAGAATCTTTAATGAGAAAAAGATCACTGAAATCTCAAGCGCTTCAGAGACCTAAACAATATCTCAAACTGTGCTTGGATACATTTCCAGTGCCTGTATCAAATGATTGACGTATGAACTCAAACTAACTCAGATATTGATACCTACAGTGTAAGTGAGAACTGTACTGAATCACTCGATCGTGAAGTAGCCACCCCCCAGCAATACATTTTTGTTATTTTATTTAAACAGTGAAATACGTTTTGAATATCTGTACTGAATTTCAATATAATTATTGGTCATACATTATAGATCAATAAATAGATGTGCATGAAAAAGACATCTCATTTGAAATGATTTGAGGCCACGGAGTAAGAAATATTAAGAAGCGCATTGTATGAAAATGGATGCCAGGGACAGAGATCTAATATAAAGTTTGGAGCTCATTATATTGACCGTAGTATACAACGGCTGCCCTATCAGAATCAAATATTCCAGAAAGAATAAAATATTCATACCTTCTCGTAATTGCCACTGATGGTGATTTCAAATTTGTAAATTTACCATCAAAGATGTCATTTAGTCGAATAAAAAGCCTCATGGAGTGATAGTGGAATAAATAGACTATTCTCTTCAGAGAGAGATTCTCAGACGCATTTAAGAAGCAGTCACAGACAATAAATTCCTTAATCTCTGCTTGAAAATTACTCTTCCGTAGCGAGATGTTTGCTTGGCTTTGGGCCTCTACTGCCCTCCTGTGTCATTAAAAGGCAGTAAGAGACACGTTATGAGAAGCGGCATCTAGGATCCACTTTCCTTGACTGAAAGACGCCTTTGAAAGTACAAACAACACAATTGATGGCATTTAATTAATTCATGACTGTTATACTTTTCATGAATTCACTTCTGAAGTAATGAAGGCTAATATGATCCTGTTTCAAACATGTATCAAAACTCAGTTATTTACTATGTAGCGTTGATATTTTAGGCATAAGAGACCTTTAATATATAATACCATGATAGTCTTTGGAGTACATTGTAGACATTTACCATTTAAATGTGGTATTACCAGTTGTATTCTGGCATGTTATCCAGTTAAAGTACATTATTTTGGAGTATTATGTAAATAAGTATAATAGGATAATCATTCAATATTGTGGTATATTATACCATGCTTTCTTTCTAGTAAATGTTATTCAGTGATAACTCAAAAACAGCAACAAATATTATATTCAGTTTTTATTCATTCAGTCACATTTAGTAGAAAATAAAGCTCATTTAGGGCCAGCAAACTCTTAAACATTTATCCATTTGCATAAACAATGCCTGATTAAGACAACAGTAATACTGCTAATGATATTGATCGAGTAGACATAAAATGATAAGAATAAGTTAGTCGCACACTACAAAACTTCACGTGGGTAATGTCGGACATGGGGAGGGAGGGGGGGGGAGCGTACATCCACCAAACCGAATGAGAATTCAAGCGATGATTAGTGCAAATATCGGTTCTGTTTATATATTATATTTTACAAAATATCATTCTATGGTTTTAAAGATAAATAGCAAAAAGTTCCTTTATGTCAAAGATTGTCAAAAGACTCAAAAGAGGAGGGAGAGAGACGGAGAGAGAGTGAAATAAAGGAAATCGCAGTTAAGTGCAGAAGGTCAGGAATGTAAAAAGCAGGAGGGGGAAAGCAAAACAACTCACTGGAGTAAGCCAGAATATGCTGAATATGCGTGTAAAATGACTATGAAATTGTCTGAGAGCCGAAAGCAAGAGTCTTTATGAATTCATCAAGGTGCAAATTCATCTGCTGATCATATCTCTCCCTCTCTCTCCTCTCAGCATCACAATGACCCTCTGTTTTCACAGAGCTTTGGCTCCAACGGTTGTCATGATGCTTCAGCGTTGCTTGGCTCCGAACTCTGATGACCTGCAGAGATAAACAGAGGAATAGAAAGAGAGAGAAAGAAAGAAGTGAATGATGGCCTACTTGCGTTACCCGTTTACTAATCTGGCTTTGTTAAAGGTCAACTCAGAGCCATCTGTCTGTGGACACACAAACAGGGACAGGTGCACGCTCGCACGCTCACAATACATTCACATGTAATACTGGAAAGATTTCCTCTAATTACTGGAGCACTTTCCAGTCAGACTCTCCAATAAAACTGCTGGACGCTTCCAAGAAGCATGCACACACACACACACACACACACACACACACACAAAACAGCACAGTACCGGGGAAATCCAAGGACTTATTTCGTTTCGGAGGGAGTCTAGGTTTTTTCACAGGGGGTTTGCGATCTGAGGATCTCTCCAGATCACAGCGGGCATCCTGCTCCATTCCTAGGGGGCAAATACAGGGGGCACACAGAGGGAGGGATGGGATCACACAAGTAAGGATGAGTTGATGAAGGCATGCTAGAGCAGTAGATGGTGAATACGGACCCTCCTCATACTCAAATTGACGGGATTTGACGTTTGTACCTGTGTCACATGAGTTTGCTTTCCTATTTCGATGTGGTTTCATGGGACCTCCAGGGCTGCTCTTGACTTCATCGCCTGAGCAAAAAAAAAAGTCGCATGAATTTGTTTTTTTTAAATCTGGCAGTCACAAAAATGTATTGAATATATTGTTTTTTACAAAAATGCATTTTAAAATAAAATGCTAATAAAGCTGTACAAGTTCTTAAAATATTCATTTACAAGCCATACACATAATATTATATATGTATTTGCAACATAAGTGAGCATTTGCAATATTAATTAATCTGCATATTTTAATAGTAACATATTATTATATAACATAATCAATGAACTTAAGTGAAACATTATACTGTCCATATAGATAATATTATATATACAGATTATATATGATATATACAGATTATATATATTTTGTTCTGTTTTCCAAAAAGTAGTATCAAGTGTTATTCTCAGCTATATATATATATATATATATATATATATATATATATATATATATATATATATATATATATATATATATACACACACACACACACACACACACACACACACATCATGTATACACACACACACGTATACATTATAACATTATAACAACTTTTGTCTGAATTACCTTGAAGCAAAGCAGAATCTACTGAAGCAGAATGAAACACAGGCTTAGCTGAGGGGGGCGGAGCAGCTGGTGGCTGATTCTCATTGGCCACGTCTTGTGGTGAGGAGCCAATGGGAGACGTGTGAGGTGAATAATAACATGGCTGAAAAAATTATATAATCACAAGCTGTTTTAATTATACGTATTCGCTACATGAATAATTATTGACCCTCCCACTCACAGTCACTGACATTTCAAGTCAAACACACAAAGATACCTTTTCAGGGATAGGTGGAGACTGTCCTTCTGGTTTTTGGTCTTTTTGGTCTTCTCCAAATCTCCTACCCTCGTTTTCTTCATCCTTCTCCCTCAGTTCTCCAGTATCCTCAGTAGATTTATCTAGGGACAAGCATTTATAAAGTTATACTGTGTAAAATGCTTATTAAAAGGCATCTAAAAACAGAATATGCAGTACCGGAGCTCTCCTCCAGATGGCGCTGTCGTGTCTTAGCTAAGCTCGGCTTTGCACTCTGAAGCGGCGGTTCAGGTCTTTTCCTGGTTTCCAGCTGCTGAGGGTCCATTGTACTGTCTGCCTTTTTTTGGCTGTCTGACTGTGATTCCCGTCTTCCTGATTCCGACTGTCTGTCTATAGATGGCGTGTGCCCTTTAGCAACGATATCTGAATGCCGGTCCATCTCATGCTCTCCGTATCCAATCTCTTCTGATGAGCCGAACACCTCACTGTAATCAGGAGACTGCAGGGAACAGAGAGACAGAGTGTGAGAGACTGTGCTAAACATGCCATTATGCTCATTACATTTACATTTAATTTGTTTCCGAATCGATCAAACACGAGTGATGCTAACATTATATTACTTCCTAATGAACACAGTTCCTTCCCACGTTTGTTCACAACATTACCTGCACCATTTTGTGAATGAATGAATAAACATTACGTTGTTTGTGTAATAGAGTTTTCCTAAATTCAGATTGAGAATTGGCTCTGCTTGTGATGTAGAACCTGAGCTAGTGTGGAAGATGGAAATGTTCAAATTGAATTCGAATGACAAGCACAGGAAATTACTGTCACGCAAAAGTTTTGTGTCTAGTCAGAAATAATACATACTTTTTACTACTCCTGCCTTTAACCCGGTATAACCCTCTCCCTAACATGAGACATTTTTAAAATTATTTAATATTGTTAAAACAACCACAGCCATGAGAACTGATTTTCATTTTTTATTTTCATTTTTATTTTTACATATAGAACAACATGTCCCACAGATTTTTAAAAGCAAAGTCCATTAAATATTATAAATATTATATTATTTTGTATATTTTTTTATATTTATAAAATATTCCACACACACATGCATATATATATATATATATATATATATATATATATATATATATATATATATATATATATATATATTTATATATATTTAATATATCAAAATATAAAAAAAAAAAAAAAATTCTATAGTTTATAGTAAATTACAAAAGCATTACTACAAATGGCATTTTAAGTACTGATTATTTAATATTTCAGGAAATGGCAATAAAGAAAAAAAATATCTATTTGAATCTAATTTAATTTTAATTCTACGTCCTTCAGATTTGAGTTCTGGATATTTGTTTGCAATCATAATTCAGATTCAACTAAATTTCAAAGAGCTGAACTGGAATCTAAATGATGTAATCTGTATGTAATTGTACCTGTCTCTGTGAAAAGCAGGAGGGGCTGAGTCCCATCATTCCTGGCAGAGGTATACCATGAATGGGCCGCCCTGACAGCTGAGGGGTCCTCTGACCACCAGGCCCTACCAGCCTCCCATTGGTACCCTCAGTGCCAATGTCTAACCTCCCACGATCCTTTGGGTGTTGAATCAAGGAGTACACATTCTCAGTGGCAATACTGAGAGAGCAACAGATAAAAAGAAAACAAGTGTGTTTGATTTTTGTTGTTTGATTTATGGATATAATATACTTTATATCATTTATTACTATGACATATGATATACTTCACACTTAACTGTACCTTTAAAGAAATACATTTTTTTATAAGTTTTTTATTTTAGATAAATGCTGTTCCTTTGAATTTTCTATGCATCAAAGAATTCTGAAAAGAAAATGTATCATCGTTTTTATAGAAATATTAAGCAGCACAATTGTTTTCACGGATAAATAAGATGTTTATAATTCATGTGACACTGAAATAGTAATGGCTGCTAAAATTCAACTTCCATCACAGGAATATTTTACATTGTTGTTTTTACTGTTTTTTTTTAAATCAAATAAATACAGATATTGTATTGTATTGTACAGACAAAAAAAAAACAAAAACAAAAAAACGTACGGACCCCAAACCTTTGAACAAAAGTGTATTATGCATTATAATACATTGAAATAGTGACTCACTTCGTGCGACATTCCTCCCCACAGGCCCCGCCTCTTCCTGTAGGGTCTGACTCCTGATATGATATGGTAGAGTTGCGATTCTTCCTGAATCCGGAAAAGATTGACAGCACGCTGCGTCTTTTCTTCCTTCTCAGAGCCTGAGCGTGATGGTGGGATGACAGCTGACTGCAGGACAGAAAGTCAGGGTGTCAGAGATAAGATAATGTCCACATTTTTGGCATGCCCATATGCCTTCAACCTTTAAAAAGGGAGCAAATGTGACACCTTCATTGTTAGACTTCATTACTACACAGAAGTGTTCAGTACTGAAGCACCTGTCTGGTAAAACTCTCTTGGTGTAGAAGTCAGGCAGTCCATCATCCAATAGAGAAACTCCACCATTCTCCGAGCAGTGCTACAGGACGACAAGAGAAATCATGGTGATGATGATGTGTGCTTTTGAGGACTGGGACTGGGGTAGATCATCTCTCTAAATTTGTGTTAGAGGATGATGCTGTCATGGTACTGTATCTCACCATCTGGGATTTGTTCTTCTGTATTATGTCAATGCATTAATTTGATCAACAGACATTACAAAGACACGGCTTGCAGGCACTTAGGCTGATCGGAAGTGATTGAAAAGGAGAGAGCCTTTAATGTTTGAGGCTTTAATTCACGAGACCCTGCAGAAAACATCTGGGCCTGGCGTTCAGACAGATTTCTGAGAACAATCACGCTAACGAGAACATGATTAAAATCAACCTCCTCCTTCTCTCCTTAACTGCTTTATTATGATTAATCCCTATTTATTTTATATTTTTCGTATTTTTAAAGAATACTTCCTGTAGGATACATATATTTTTAATTAATTTGAAAGAAATTGTGTTTAATTACAGAATTCCCAAAGAAATATGCACACATTAGAATATTAATAGAATAAACTTCCAATATGTAGAGGTTAAAAGTAATGCGTTACTCCCTTACTTTTTATGGAAATTAATACGCTATGTTACTTTTACATTACATTTTCAAATTGCTTTTTTAATATGAGCGGGGCCTAATTGATTGTTTTTAATGTAAGAAATTCTATTTATAGCAAATGTAAAAGCCCCTTCACACCAAAAGGTGTATTGAATAAAATTCGGGCTGAAGGAAAAGAACGCAGGCAACATGGGGACATCTACTCTAAGTCAGTAAAATGGGAAAACAAAGTAACTAGCATCTGATATTTCAAATATTTTAAAGTAACGTGTTGACTAGTTGACTTGACTAGTTGCTTGAAAAAAGCAAAATCTGAGAAGGTTAACCCCAACCCTGCTTACAGTTAATAGAGTTATATAAAATAGTGCTGCATTTTAGTGCTGCAAGAAATCATGATTAAAAGTTTATGAGTGTGTGTGTGTGTGTGTTATTCTCTTTATGAATCCAGAAGTGCTTCGTTCACTAGTCGACTGAATAATAGAGGCTACAAGAAGACCGCCGAGGATACAAGTGATTCAATGACAATATGATGAGGGAGGACTCTGGAGTAGCAAAACTAAACACGACTATTTCTGCAGCAGATTTAATTGGAGGTAAAATAAAAGAATTCAGTTTGATGGCATTGTGTTTTCCCACAATACACCGAGGCCCCAGTATAAGACTCATTGTGAAGTCTACCTATCAAACTGAACTGAAGACAATATGAACATAAATATATGATGGATATGCGAGTAATATAAAAATTAAGAGGTAGAGGAAGAGTATTTGAAGTCATTTTGTGACCTTTACGTTTTTCTTTATCTTATTTCGGCGCTAAAAAATGCTATATAAAGATATGTAAAAATTAGCAATGGCAGTGTTGCTGGTTCTTACCGTCTCAAAGGGAGCGTGTGCTGTCCTGTGTCTTCGAGGTGGACGCGGTCTGACGTGGGTCACATGACGCAGAGGCGAGCCCTGAGTGGGCAGGGTGGACAAACCTTCCCATGATGCTGAGCGTGAAAGGGGAGCAGATGTCTGAGGAGTGGATACTAAAGGTGAAGAGTTAGGGTCGTCACCTAGACCTGAAAGAGATTCACATGGGGTGAAATATATGTTATGCTGTTTAATTAGTTGAGTAATTCACAAATAATCATATACACAATATCTCTTAAGAAATGATCAGAAAAAGACATTGATGAAAGCACAGATGAAATCACTGTAAAGTCAAAATGTTGTTTGATTTATTTATCAGTGCTGTTTGTAAATGAATAGTCAAACCAAAAGTAAAAAATGTATACATGCTCATTCCATCAGACAAGTTCATTTTTTCATCAGAACAAATAGAAAAATGTGTTACTTGCTCACCAATAGGTGCTCTGCAGTGAATGGGTGCCGTGGGAGTCCAAACAGCTGATAAAAAACATCACAGTAATCCACAAGTAATATAACTAATGCATAAACTGTGTGTTTGTATTAAACAAATCCATCATTAAGATGTTTAGTTTCAAACCATTGTTTCAAGCAAAAATTTCAAGCAAGAGTCCTCTATCCATAATATTTCTTCTCCAGTGAAAAACTGCTCTCATCTGAATTAGGGAAGAAATATGCACAGATCAAGCGTGGTTTAGAAACAGTTCTAAACAAATATATCTGCAGATTTTGATGTGAGAAGATGGACTTTTTACTGGAGGAAGCATTATTATGGATAATGAACTTATATTGTTATAAAGAAGCGACAGTTTCAAGTTAAAATGTTTTTTTATCAGCTCTTTGAAACTCTTATTCTGACGGCACCCATTTACTATGAAGAATTTATTGATGAGCAATTTATGATGAAAAAACTAAGTACTTTGAATCTTAAATGGCCTGGGTGTGATTACATTTCCATAGATTTTATATATATATATATATATATATATATATATATATATATATATATATATATATATATATATATAGTTAAAAACATTAAACTAACGTGTTACAATGACAGCACTAATAAATGTTAAATTAGTTTGACAAATGAAATTGAGCTAAAAAAATTATATGAAGAATTCATGGGATTAAACTTAAAAATGAATATGCAGTATAAGTATACATGACTTGAAAGCACTGAATGAATGTTCAGCTAAAAAATGAATGATCCTGGCTTCATCCTACATAGTGTGCATGTGTGACTCACTGAGTCTGTTGGACACGGGACGAATGCGTCTGGTCCTGGAGCTGCGTTTCTTAATGGCAATTGTGTCCTGTTCAGAACAACAGAAGTGAGTGAGAACATCGCGAACTGAGCAGATGACAAGATCGCTGAGTTACAAGAGATGACAGATACTGTAAATACCACCAAACACACAAATGAGTCAGTTGTAAGTGATTCACGTAACACACTCACTATGCTGATGCCAAAGTCATCCTCCACAACATCCAGTATGTCAGCGTGTCTGTGTGTGCGCCTGGCGGTTCCCCCGTCTTCCAGCCGTCTCATCTGTGAAACCTGCCGGAGCTGTGATGACGAACAGATGCGTGAGGAAGAGCGATGCTTGTGCACGTGTTGAGAATGAACAGACGAATGGAGAGAGAAATTCGTTTGTAGTACCAGGGTTTTGTGTGTGGCATATAGCTCCTGTAGGATCTGGTCCACTATGGAGTTAGTGAGATACGAGACCACAGATAGCTTCACCTCCCTAAAATTGAGAGTGATGGGACACACAGAAAAAAACATGTTAGAGCATGTTAAAACCATGCTGGGTGTCACAACAGTGAATACAGCAGCTACGGAAAAGTAGGTCTGTCTTTCCAATAAAGACTTCATTGTTTTGATCGACAGGTGCATCGCGTAGATCATTTGTTTGGACAAAAATGTATATAAACTCATGATAAAACCATGCATGGTGAATCAAAATCAAGACAGAATCCAAATCAAGTGTTCTTTGAAAGACTAAGCTAGAATAAATAAAATAAAACAGGCAATGATATGTCTTCTTTAGAATTTCTACTATAACATATATTTCATATAACATTCTAACTATATACATATATATATATATAGATGTACTTTTTTCCATGATGACAACTTTGAAGCTATTATTTTAAATTGTTATTACAAAATTATTACAAGTATTATAATTATTATAAAATATAATATTTTTTACATGATAAAAACCTTGAAAATATGCCAGCAAATAAATAGCACCTGACTGAATATTGCCTGTATTTTTTGTTATTAAAAAAACATGTTAAGTAAATATCAAAAATTAATGCGACAGATCAAGAATTCTAAAAAAGGAAAAATAACAAAATAAATTACATTTTTAACAATGCAATTCAGAGTATTGTTTAACTTATTTACTGTATAAAAAATTTTCTTTCCAAATACATGTTTTTTTTTTTTTTTTTATGATAGCAACCTTTTGCATTCTGTGATATTACAGTACTGTAAAATCGGTTTTGTGTTATACACAGTTTAGTTATAGGCTTTATCCAATTCCTTGAGTTTGTACCAATATACCAAAAAGGAAAAGCTCCACCACAGATTACACTAAGCGTGCAAAAAACAGTTTTGGAGATTTCTGTCATTACCCATTCAAATAGACAGCTGTTTTGAAAGCTGCAGCCTTGGGGCATTATAAAGATTGCAGCCGACTGAACCGACTTCAAAAAAGGACTCGGCAATAATTCTCAAAGTATTAATTTCAGAAACATCAACAACTCAACGCCCTCCTTTCTTACTCCAGAGCTCTGTTGATGTCCTGAGCTGCTCTCTCCATCAGAGCGGTGCGGATGGACGAACGAGGGATGGACACGCGCTCGGAGATGGAGGAGAGAGGCGGAGAGAGACACTCCGCTGCGGCACAAGAAAGCGGACACAGCTCCCGGCACAGAGACACCATGGAGTCCACGATGACCTGCGCAGATCCATCATCAATCACCCATCATAACAAGAAAGCGGATATAAATCAGGCTGAAGGATACGAGGGAGAGAAACCGCACCTGTAGTTCTTTATCAGCTGCTTTGGCGAGTTCTCCGGCCAGAGAGTCCAGCCTCTGTCTCACCGGACCGTCCACTGACAGCACGTGGGCCAGTTCACACAGCGAGGGGTACAGCTAGAGGACAGCGCAGACATAATTCACACGCCAGTCATGATCTCTCACTCTCTCTCACTGATCGCTATGAGGTTTCTGTTGCGTGAGAGTCATGGACGTCATTTCTCTTTAACCTTGAAGGTTCGCTCATGAAGGCATGTGTAGCAGAAATCGAAAGTTTCTTAAATATACAGAAAACACATGAATCAATAACTGAGTCACTCGAATATCTGCTTTCGTGCCAGCACATAAATAACATCTGACTGAATATTACCATGAAGCCATCTGCACTGTATTTTAAAAACATACGTTTAACATATTAAATATCAGCATATAATGTGATTACAGACTAAAATCTATTTGCAGTGGTGTAAAGTGATGTGATGTGCCAGCTAAGAGTTGACTTGACTTCATGATCATAAAAAAGTTTTATTTAAATGTTAAATGCTATAAATATACATTTGTGTGTATATATATATATATATACTGTATATATATATATATATATCTATATATATATATATATATATATATATATATATATAACACTTTACAATTTAAGTGAATTTGTTAACATTAGTTAATGCAATGAGCAATAACATTTATCAAACTAAATGTGTTGCTTGTTGCATATATAGAAACGTATTATAACAGGACATGAATTAACAAAGAACAATGTAATAATTTATAAATGAACATATAGCATTATTAAATCCCCCCTAAAAATGTATATTTCTTAAACCTTGTTGTAAAGCATTAGCTGTATACAAGTGAAATATTATAACAATTTATCATCACTATTTTAAAAAGGTTTTAAAATGTAATTTATTCCTGTGATGATTAATCTTAATTTTAAGGAAGAATCAAACAATCCTTCAAAAATCATTCTGATATGCTGATTTGATGCTCAATAAACATACTTTCTATTATTATCAATATCAAAAATGCTGCCCAAAATTTTAGTTGCAACTGTGATACATTTTTTCTTGATTTTTCGCTACATTAAAAGTTCAAAAGAATTGCATTTTGTCACATTTTTGTAACATTATGAATGTCTTTACTGTAATTTTTGATCAAATTGAGCAATGCATCCTTTCTAAATAAAATTATTGGTTTCTACCAAAAAATATATTTCATAGGTGTGATGACAGTACATGCAGAAAATAAAAACTAAAGAAGAGTGGTTGTGTAGACGTTTGACAGTTAAATGCACAAACACTCACAGCTCGAGAGTTCCTGGCCTCCTTGAGGACCTGTCTGGCAGCCTGCAGCTCTTCCCCTTCACCTGTTCCTCTCAACACACACACCTGCTGCTGCACGCGCACACACAGACGCTCCATCACCTGGGACAGCAGCAGGACAGAAAGAGGAGACAGACAGAGACAGAAAGGAAAAGACAGAGAGCCAAATTAAGCGAGAGCAGCAGAGAGAGAGAGGAGAATTTAATCCAACAAAGACACAGTAAGATCAGTCAGAGTTCACATTGGCATGCGAAAGAGATGTTCAACACAAGTATTTAAACATACATTATTTAATGTATATTTAATGGGACTGCTAATAGATAAAATGTATCTATTAATCTTCAGGTACGCTGAAGAGATTAATATTTCTGCCAAAACCGTGATGCATTCTTTCAGGCTTCTTTTATGAAAATAAATAAATAAATAAATTATATATATATATTAGTTCAACATATTAATATCAACCTGTATGTTCAAACAAACACAGATAGTGCAAGTATGCAGGAACACTTTTTAGATTATTTTGAAGCTTGTAGTCTCGCTGAAATAACACACTACAGCACTTTTCGAGAGCTAATTGAGAATTTAAATGGCATAATTATGCAATTCTGCATCCACAAAAAGCCAGAGAGTGCAATTTCACCCTGAAATACGTCTACGACACTTCAGGGTTTTAGTTAAGTCCATTCTAATTTATATATTACAGGAAATGCATAGAAATGGCAGTTGCAATTTGGACACCAATTAAACTCAATTAATCTGAACCGACAGAACTAAAATAGAAATGATCTAAACTCTGACCCATCATCACCATAACCAACATGATCACGTACTAGAAGTGTGATTCATTGAGTGAGATTCTCAGTAGCGGTAGACAATGACACAAGTGAATATGAGGTAGTGGTCAGGAAGCGGTCTTTACCTGTTCTGCGGTACTAGTCACCAGGCCCTGATGCAACCGAAGAGCCTGTTTCTGAGAGAAACGCTGAGTCTGGTTATTCCGTAACAACGCCCGCTGGATCTGAGAGCAACACGGGAAAGACAGACAGACAGAGCAAGGGAGAGAATACTCATTAATGACAAAGAAAAGAACACTGATGCTCAGATAAGCCATGCAGTCATGTGGAAATGATTGTAATTATGCTGCGAATTAATGAAAGATAAATGTATTGTCTGCTGTGTCCCTCTCTCAGCGATGACCTTGTAAAAGTTTTACATCTCTGGTCTCATTAAACATGTGCATAAACATTTCACCGCCTTGGGACAGTTAATCTCAAAACACCCGGACACAGAGTTATGGATATTTAAAGGGGTCATATCAAAGAAAAACCGATAAAGCTTTTTTATTAATAGTCCTGTCTATTATGATATCTAAGGATGTAACCAATTACTCATGATTGTGGGTAAAAAATAATAGCTCACTAAAAACACAATGATTGACTGTTATACTCTGAATATGTAAAGGGGTGTGTCATGATAAAAAAAAAACCTTTTACTGTTCAATTCTGACCCATGACCACACAAATTTACACATTAATCGCTCGCCACATCGAAGAAATTGAGAGTTAAAATGAAGAAGGTAATGTTTTGAAATGTCTGTACTATTGAGATGGTAAAAATGTATTTAAAAGATGTTTTTAAAACAAAAGGTACTATTAATATAATCAGTAAATCTATATAGAAATTAGGAGGATAGGAAACCTGCAGCAGCAGCACTATTTATTTAATGCATTATTTATTAAATTATGATTAATAAGTGATTAGTATGTGCACACTCTGGTTATATACGCAAACACTCTCATATTCCAAATGTGGTGATGTTCCTGGCAACTGTGTAACGCTGGGGTTGTTCGGCATGCTACACAGAGACAAAGAAGTGGCTGACGTTTATGCCCTTATCATTTCTGTCTGACCTTAAAAGGGACAGTTCGCCCAAAAATGTAAATTCTGTAATTACTCGCCCTCCTGTCATTCCAAACCCGAAAGAATGTTAATCTTTGGCACGCAAATTAAGATATTTTCTTGCCCTGCGTGGACAGCAACGGAACTACTACACTCGAGGCCCAAAACGTTAGCAAAGACATTGTTTAAACAGTCCAAAGAAAACCAAAAGAATCACTTTATTCAAGCATTTTTATGCTATCCTGACTTTCCTTATATGCTGAATAAAACAAAATATATAGCCTCTTCAAAATAAAAAAAAAGCTGCATTTGTACCTTGGTTAGTGCCTGCTCTGTCCTTTCAGGGGCGCTTCGGTACGCCTGTGTGACATCACTGAGTGGGATAGGCATGTACTGCAGGGTAAAGTTACTGAGGAGAGAACAGAAGACCATCAAGAAGCACGTTTTTCCCAAACATCGCAACACGAAAGAGAAGAATGAGATCTAGGAAGCTGGAAAGTGTTACACACCATCTATGTGTGTCTTAGAGAAACAAGTAGTTTTTCTTGCTTTCGTTCTTTTTAACAGAGTACCCTGTTTCAACACTTTTCAAAGCTATCTGTACAGAGAACAACTTTCTTACAATGATTACGGTCCTCTGAATGCAAGCTTAAGTCTGCAAAAAAGTTTCTCCGTTCAAATAATATTTGTGTAAATCTCCCGGGAAGAGAGGTGTTTTCAGAACAATGCTCTAATTGTGCATCACAGGCAGGTCAGTGAGGTGATGAAAGACTGTGCAATCACAAACAGCTTCATGTAGGCATGGAGTGAAGTTCTTATTTTTTCCCGGTAACAGCATGCTGTGAATAAGTTTTCAAAGAGATGAACGAGTCAGTGCTCAGAGGGGTGAGTGTGCATTGAGGACTGTGCATTATATGGATGTGAGACTGTGTGTGTGTGTGTGTGTGTGTGTGTGTGTCATACTGTTCTAGGGCTCGAGCCACATCTTGAAAACCTGTAGCACTTGTGTTATTCCGATCCCATGTCACACTCCTACAAGAAATAAACGAACCATGAGGAAAAATCTGATAAATTCTGAATATAGTCAAATTTGTTAAACAGACTTAAAGAATTAGGGTCAATGTCAAAATTATTAATTGCTGTTTCTGTTGTTATAAAATCGCTGAGGTTCGGTTCAGTTTTATTCCATAAAAGCTAATGAAGATATTGTTTATACATTATACATTACTTTTTAAATTATTGATACTATTATTAGTTGCCTATTTTGTTTTATTATATTATACAATGCACTAAGGCTTAACCCCAGAAAGCAAAATTGACAAAAATAAATGATTAATAGATGAAAAAAATGTAAAATTAATAAATGTGTGGATATATAAATACATAAATAAAAAATAATAGATAGATAGATAGATAGATAGATAGATAGATAGATAGATAGATAGATAGATAGATAGATAGATAGATAGATAGATCTCTTTTGTATATAAAATAACAGTGGTTTAAAATCATGTTTACGACAGTAAAGTCTCAAAATGTTTATCACGGCATTTTAAAAAATTATCCATTAGCAAATTAGCTAAAACATTTCATTAAACAAAATGCCAAGTGCACAGTATGTAGAACGTCATAAATTATGTGTAATCAGAACTTTGCAGAAATCCGCGAAGCTGCCCATGGAAAAAAATATATAAATCGAAGATCTACGACTAAATTTATCCAGTGGAAACCCTCTGCGTGGACAGTTAATTTTGCATCTGCCATTACTTCATTTGTAGGAGTTTTCCTTTCAGACAAAAAAATTGGCCAGAGAGTATTTAAATGATTTTATTAAAGTTGCCAATTTACTTATATTTATTGAAAAAAAAAAAAACTAACTGCATATCTTCATCCAATTTTATTTTTGTTGTTAGTAGATTCCCCACTCCTAATTATCATCAGCTCTGTTCATGTATGACTCTTTACTAATTTGGTACACTCCGCTGGTCATTACGGATATGATCTGGCTGTGTCTGTGATCTTTAATTTGCATAATTTGCATTTGTCATGATATCACCCACATCTTTTTCCACTCCCATCGGTGCTTTTATATGTTTGCAGTCTCGTGCTAATTTGGCCTGTTTAGTAAATCTGGCCCCTAGTCCTTGACCCACAAAGTTAACAGTGGCTTCTTGGTTAACAGGTACTATGTTGTGCATTCACATCTTAAACGCTCCTTTTTTTTAAATTCATTTTATGCAACCCTGAGTA
Organism: Puntigrus tetrazona; assembly: GCF_018831695.1. NCBI lineage: Eukaryota > Metazoa > Chordata > Actinopteri > Cypriniformes > Cyprinidae > Puntigrus > Puntigrus tetrazona. Next base: position 18,112,914 of record NC_056700.1, on the reverse strand, counting down.
CCTGAGCGTGGTGTTAATCTGCAGAGCTTTACTGAGCATCCTCGCTCCTGTATCATCGAGTCCATTTCCGCTCAAGTCTACCTTCTTCAGGCAGGCGTTGCTTCCGAGGGCGTTCACGAGCACCGTGCCCCTCGAACGCAACCTGGAGTCAGCCAGAGACAAGCTCTGCAGGGCCTGTCGGAAAAGAAGAGCGATGAGAGAGAGAGAGAGTGTGTGTGTGTGTGTGTGTGTGTGTGTGTGTGTGAGAGAGTTTGCAATGTCTGTGATCTGTAAAAACAGTGCTTAATAATTGATCAAGCAAGGCGATATCTGCAGTGAGAGGACTACGTGCCCTGAAGGAGAGAGATTAGAAAGAAAAGAGAGAGAGAAGGAAGGACGGATGAATCACTGGTGCTGTAATACACACAGCAGACTGTTAAAAAGCTTTTGTACTCTCTGTGTGTGTGCGTGTGTGTGTGTATGAGCCTGAAAGTGTGTAAGTTGCGTACAGGAAACAAATCGCTATGTCCGTATGTGTGTGTGCCTGTGAAACACTCACACACTCTTCCTCTTGTACCAGATGCACTAGTTTCTGCAAAACCTCATCCAGAACCCTGCAAGCACAAGAAATAGCAGGATTTACGCACACGCGCACACACACACACACACACACACACACACACACACACACACACACACACACACACTTGTATAAACTCCATCAACTCCAAGATTAATGACACTTCACACACCTCCCCTCGGTCCCTCCTCTGCCTCCCTGAGAGCCTCCTACTGTGTGCTCACATTGGGTTTGTGATTGCAGACGGTTTCACAGACTTTTCTAACCTGCTTACCTTAACTGCCTGTCTCAGAATGGATATCTGTTGTATCTGTTAATCAGTGCGCTGCACGTAAGCTCTGTCAACTCTATGTCATGCTGTTGATTATCACAGAACATCATTTGGAATAATCCCTCAATCTGTGAAAACAAACACGTGATGCTTGCAGTAACGCTTTTTACAATGGAAGTGTAAGGGAAGCAGGCGGCAGCATAAAAAAGGTGTTATAAAATTATAACTGGCAGAATCGCTTATGGAGAATATATTTATGCTTTTAACTTGGGTTTAATGTTTTAAAACTGATTACAAAAAAAATAAGGCCATTTTTGTGATCTAGAAATACGGAAAGGAGGTGATAGCCCATAACGTATTGTTTATATAGATTAAACTCCACCCACTGGAATGACATCATTAACATATATAATCAGAATAAATTGCAACAGTGCCTGCCCTATTTTCAGAGGTTTCAATTCTGAAAATATTACTTTATTTTGTCTATAGGGATTTAAAAACAGTCTGCAGTAAAGAGCCATGAATCAAACCAAGCAGCTACAAGATAATCCCAACATTGAGGCAAAGAAATGTAAATGTAAAATGTTTTTCTTGTTTCCTGATAGATATAACTACAGTATCAGGAATGACTGCAAACTGTTTCACGGTCATTTGTGAGTATATAAAGAATTTATTTTGGATGGATAGATGGATGGACGGATGGACGGACGGATGGATAGATTTGCTGCAATGGAAATCCACTAAATTTGGTGGATGGATTGCATGTAGCACACAAAAAATTTTGTGTCTACTAAATATGATTTTTCTAAAATGATGTAATTACACTGACTGATGCCTTCAACAGAAACATATACCACTGCTTTATAACCTCAGAGCTCACTGTAGTTTTGCCTTGAAGGTTTTATATTGTTAAAAATTTATTCTCACCGATCTAGAAAACTTGTCCTTTTTCAAATCGACAATTTCAACCATTTAGACAGCTCAAATAATATTTTTACTGTAGAAATCACGTAAGTGCTTTGACAAAGTGGTTCACATTTCCCGTTTGCCTGCAAGGCTTCCACTGTAAGTGCACAACAGTAAACACATTTTTATTTTTTTTTTTTGGTAATCGACGACATGTCACAGATGGTGCTGATAGAGATTAAGATCCATCGAACCTTTAAACGAGACACTTATCTTCAAACTGCTTCAGGCGCCCTGGCCCTGCAGTCTAAATGCTTGTTTGTAAGTCGCTTTAGATACACACTTCTGCCAAACAAATAAATGTATACATACATCACTGTCAACTCTGTGATGTTAGTCTCTCTCGGTTTGCGAACAAGTACCTGCCCTTGATGTTAAAGTTCTTGCCCAGCAGCAGGTGTTTGAGGGATGGGTGTCTGGAGAAGGCAGGAATGACACAGAGGAGATCAGCATCCAGCCCTGAAATGAACACAGGAATGTACAGGCAGAGTCAAAAGCGACTGAAGCAAATGCAACTGAGGGGAAAGAGACGGACTGAAGGTCGGTGGGAGCAGACAAAAGCTTCCTTTCATTTATGCGGTTAGATGTCTCACCGTTGTCTGAGATGTCCAGTGTGCTGATGCAGGAGACTCTGGGGAAAAGGTCCTGTATTATCCCTGCTCCAGCAGACCTGAGCTGAGAGGCAGACAAACGGAGAGAATAAAAAAAGAGATAGTGAATAAGGGCACAAGGGGTAGATAGAGAGAAGCAACATTCAAAGACTCTAACATGTATAATTTATGCTAGCGTGCACTCATATTTTTTCAATAGCTCAACTGAAAGAGCATGGTGCTAACAACACCAAGGTCATGGGTTCGATTCCAAGGAAATGTATGTATTGATGAAACAGACCTTAATCCACAGTCGGTCGCTTCTGCATTTATGGCATTTTTATAGAATGGAAGCTTGTTTAAAAGAAAATGTGACTTCTTGTCTCACAATTCAGACTTTTAGCACTTTTTTGCAGTGTTTTTTTGCATTTATATCTCAACATTCTGACCCTTTTCCTTGCAATTCAGAACAGCAAAATATAAACTGATAAGAAAAGTTATAACTGTAAGATATAAATCGTGAAATAATAACTTTATTTCTAAACAAAAAAACCTTTTTCTCTTTTTTCATTCTTACACAAAGGTCTAATTTTTTTTTTTATTCTGTATCAGAAACAGGCATCCATGTCATCACATCAAATCAGCGTTGGAAGTTTAAGTTATTTTGAAACCAGGGCTCGTTGTCACCTTTTACTCAAGCGGACATTTACTCAAGTCAAGTAGATTTTGAAGGCCAGTTTCTGTGCAGGCACATAAGGTACATTATGGATAAAATTGTTTTGCTACTCTAAAATAAACCTGTAATTTTCACCAAAAATGAGGTAGATCCAAAATGACTCATCCATTAGAAACAGCACTGCACATTTATCACTTTTTACAGTACATGTAGGACCAAGAAGCAATTTTGGACTATTTTAGGCTTATTTAAGATTTATTATTCCCTACTCTTATAAAAAGATATTATATCCTGGAATGTATTTATTAAAAAACAAAAACATATATAAAGCCAATGTGCAAGACATAGCATTTGTGTAAACCGACTTTTGATTAAACACATTTGCTATGATACTGTACTGTACAGCCTTTGTGACAACTTGCCCCAGTCTCCTCTATACATAATTATTTTCAAATCCACAGAACAGAGATTTAAGGAAAGCAGTTGTTAAATACGACAATTTTATGAGGTCAAAATAAGGCAGTGCAGGCTTGAGCAAGATAAACACGCATTGCGCTCTCAAAAGAGATCTTGGATGGTGTTCTGGCTAATTCTGTAGCCGAGATATCTGTACACACAGCAGAGTGACCACAGACTGAAGGATTGAGGCTAGAGCCAACAGAGAGAGCGACACGCATTTATAGAGCTCAAGCCAGATTTAGGTTCACAATAGGGGGATGGGGTACCTCGCAGCCGCTGATGTCCAGGTGTAGGTCAGTGATGTGAGGATTGGATGAAAGCCCAAGGAACAGAGCCCTGTGGAAGTGACAGCGAACAAACACAGCGACGTCGTCATTACTGACAGCATTACATGCCTCATTGAAGAGACTTAGTATTCTATTATGCGCTTCCAAGGTTGATCTCCATAATAAATCAAATCAGAAAAGGTCTATATGGACACCGTCAAAGCGTTACGCAGGTCTTAAAGGATTAAGGGGGAAAGAGCTTAGAGATTAGTTCGACTCTTCTGGTGTGGGCCGGTGCTGTTGACAGAAGAGAGCTAAAATCAGGTGTTCAGCTGGGTGTGACAGCCCGTCTTGCGCTCGGTTTGCGTTTGTGAGCCGGGAGGAGGTATGACCCTGTTTGAAATGCTTCGTTTGAAAACATTCTGGCTTTCCCAAAATAGCAGCTGCTGCGTGAACATCTTGATTCTGACCTCAGTTAGGGGTGCAGAGCTCTAAAACTAGATATGAATCCCTAGAGAGTTCTTCTAGCAGGCTTTTCACACTCGAAATTGTTAACCCTTCAATTCATAGTTCATCCACAGAGGAAAAAATGTAAAATGATTTTCGGTTTGCTTTGTAGTGCACAATAAGTTTTCTTTTATGGACCGAACAGTTAATTTGTCATGAGATATCTATTAATAGCACCAATTTAATTTTCAGAAATCTCCACTATGTGAATGCATGCGTGTATGTATGCGTGTCATATAATCCCTCTTTTTTTGTTAATATAAGATGCATTCAATTCATCAAACAGTAAAGACAATTTTAAAGAAGTAAATGCTGTCATTTTAAAACTTTCTATTCATTCAAGAATCATGAACAAAATTATTAATGATAATAATTTAAAAAACGGGTTGTTTAGCTGAGCATGTTTTTCAAAAATGATTACTTAAGCATCAAACTTTTCAGGGGGAATGTGGGTGATTCTGTTCAGCAAGGCGTTCAAATCTATATTACATTAAAAAAAAATATGCTTGCCTTTAAGAATGTACAAAAATAAATCCACATGTTCAGACTGACGTCACTGCTGCCTACATGCTGACATGAAAGAAAACGTATTTCTTTTTTAAACTGCTGTGATAACTAATGATTTTTGTGCTTAAAGAGACAGTTCACTCAAAAATTACATTTCTGTCCGTATCTAAACTCACAAGACAATTTGAGAATTGTTTTCTTCGGGAGTTTGCTTACCATCATTCTTCAAAATATCTTATTTTGTATTCAGCAGAAGAAAATTTGGCGTAACTGCTATGTACTTATACTTCGATTAATCATTTCATACATAGCACTTATTGTGTACATATATTGTACTTATAAATATTGCACTTTATACGTATACTGTAATTAATTTCTGTAATTACATTTATAATTACACTGTTGACCCATCCCTTAACACCTTAACCTACCCTTAAACCTACCCATACCACCTTAATAGCAGGTATTTTGCAATACAGTATGACCACAATTGTATATATTTTTTGATATAAGTACATTGTAGTTAAGGCCACCTATAATATAGTGTGTAATAACACGAGGGTGAGTGACAGAATTCTCATTTCTGGGTAAACTAGAATATCTAGCACCTCAGTTCAGTATAGTCAATTTATGTACACAGTACATACATAACAATGTGCTCTACTAAATCCTGGGTTAGCGTGACCTGGGTTATCTTGTTCCATACATGTCTAAACAGCTTAAACCAGCCTAATGTAGTTAGCTTATCTACTACAATGTGAAAAGCTGGCTTGCCGGATTTAGAGAGGTTTTGGGAAATTGTGAATTGGTCAGACTAGGAGACCAGGTGGCTAACCAGCTAGGTCGTGCTGGGAAACCAACTAAGCCAGATTAAACTAGCTAAGCCTGGGTTAAGCGCAGGACAGGACTCACCTCAGCACGTCGGGAGGCATCTTCATGGATGCCAGACTGATGTGAGTGAGGCTGAATGCCGAACTGAAGAACTGGCGGAACGAAGGAAGTGTCTCTCTCACTTTCCTAAAAGCATGACAAAAAAAGAAGAGACTTTTATCCATATCACATCATACCACACTTCACAAAGCACTGAGCAATACGACAGAACAACGATTCAAAAGAATGCCCTCTGGCTTATTAAAAAAGAACTGGTTTGTAGCTATTACGTGTTAAACATTTTAACAACATTCAACATTTTAACAAGCTGTCACTGGACCAAACTATAAATTATTTGGGTGGGACAGAACTAGATAGGCAAAAAGAGATAAAGAGAGAGAGAGAGAGAGAAAGATAAGTCAGTGAGGGATACTGGCGGGCTAAAAAACATGACAGCTCATGATAACACTTTTGCGTTTGACAGTGACATTATCATTTAAGAGAGGGAGAGAGGGAAGAATGTACGGTGTAAATGTGTTAACAAGAGCAGAGAGTGTTAAGGGAACATTCCTATTTAATATTCATGAGCTCTCTGTCTTATCAGCTCGAACAGATTTACATTGCTGCCTTCACATGGCTCTAGTGTAGCCAGATTTACTCACACACACACACACACACACACACATGCCCACGCACACCTTACGGAGGTGCCCATGTGTGCAGTGGTTCTGCGTTTGGGTGTGCATGTTTCTGAGTGCTTACGTTATCGCGTGTGGGAGTTTAGGTGGGAGTTTGCGAAAGGATGAAATTAGCGCTAGGAAAAAGAGGCCATGCTTGCTATAGCATACTAACACAGTAGTCTACAATACTGCTGCAGTGTGTACCGAGCACAATATGCAATGACCCACTACACTATTTGCCAAATGTGAAAGCCCCAGAGCAATAACTATAAGGAGAATCTATACCTATGTTTGTGCTCACAGTAATGCGTGATAATGTTCTGTTGTTCATTAGAGTGATACGGTTTTGTCCTCTGCTACTTTAAGTGCTTAAGCTCTTTAAAGCAGGGTGGATTCTGATTGGTTATCAATGTTTTATCAATAATCAGCAAGAGAGAAAAAAAAATACTGATAGTGATTCCAACAATATTGTTCTTGTGAAACATGAATAACGATTACAGTAAAATACATTTTTATTTATTGCTACGTTTGATAAGAAACAAAACCTTGTTTGATGATGTCTTTTTTGTCAGGAAAATAAAACAATAAATGCCATTTTGGTGCTCTTTGATGTGGCAAGATCACCGTATAAAGAGCAAGTCGGTGCGACCAGCCCTTACGCTTTACTACTAGTTTAAACGCAAAATAAACATGAATGAATTCATGCCTTGTGTAATCGTTCAATCTGTTACAACCGCAGCAAAATGTCAATAATGCGTTTTTGTTTTAAAACACATAACTGATGCTACAGTTAAACAAAGTGTAAACGAGGATCGTTTTCATTCTAAAACTGAGTTTTAAACAAAAACGCACAAGTGTAAACTGACACTAATAGCTCTCTGACCTTTCATAGACAGCAATGATATTACCAAGATCAATGCACAGAAACGTAGTAACGTAATGAGCACTGTTTACATTCAAAATGCGTGCCGTCCACTGAAGTTAACGTGAACAAAGCTCTTTACTTCGATTACATTCTGGGGTACTCTCCATAATAGCGGAAGAAGGTAACTTGGGGAGAATAATTGCTAAATAAATTATGTTATTGTTTTCTTTGGGCACAAAAGGTATTTGTTTCTGTGCGTTGATCGTAGTAAAATAACTTACGTGTATGGAGGATCAGAGACCTCTCAGATTCCATTAAAAAGATCTTAATGTGTTTTCCAAAGGTGAATGAAGGTCTTACGGGTTTTGGAACTACATGAGGGAGGGTAATTACTGACAGAATTACTGAGCAAAAACATACCGAACCGTGACATCAAAGCCAAGTACCGTTCCGTCATGTTTGTGTACTGTTAACACCCTTAAATATTCACAGTGACAGTATCCATAAAAAAAAGTACACAAAAAGTACCTGCATGACCTACTATTTCAACATGATTCTGAAGTTTGAGTATGAGGGACACTTTACTATCCCATGAGACCACAGAAGAGGATTTATGACTAGCAGTCACATAATGCAACTGACGCTGGTAGGTCACGTGACAGTAACAACATGGTGAATGTGGTGAATAATAGAACATACAAATTTGTTGAATCAACCACAAAAATGATGCAATTTCAGATGCAGCCACTGTAATATATCCCACAATACAATGCATTTGACTCTAATTTCCGATTTAATTTAGAACTGGAAGTAATTCAAAAAAACTGTAATGTTGTTTATCTGTTCTTGGCTCAATATTTGAGTCAAACATTTTCACACGAATCTGGATTAATAAAAGAAACTTTTGAGATCATGTGACAATGCAGCATACTGTAAAAGGCCTTCTGTCACACTAACTATTTTCAACGAATATTACATAAGCAACATTACACTACTGCGCAGCATTCAGGATGTAGTAATCTAGCACTTTAATCCAAACACAGCCAAAACGGTAGGCTATTTCAATCTTTAGACAGCCAATAATCTTCAAAAACATATCCCTCTGCAAATTCAAACCCAATTAAGAACAAACACATTTGCAGGAGGTGCAAAGGATGAGGAAACCTTCCAATTTCAACAATAAGTTCAGCTAAAATTAGCCTCATTTTTCAGAGAGTTTCTCATAATGCCGTTAACGTGCCGAGAGGGGAGATGGAATTGCTGTTCGGGTTCAGAGAGAGTCAGACAGGAAGATGGATCATTGTATTTTTCTGTTTCTTCTCAGCTTACAGCTTCTTCTCGCACACACAGGCACATGCATGTTCACTTGCAAAATCATAGACTTCTGCTGTAAAGCTAATTAGAAGTACTAGACTATTGTTAGAATAAAAAAAAAAAAAAAAAAAAAACACTGTTTACTTTATTTTATGAGCTGGTTTTTCCAAATGTTTTTGTCTAGCTCATTTTTGGAAACAATTTTGTAACACAAAAACACGTTTTCTTCTGATGCTGTTATAGCGGCTGTATTACCATCTGTGCAGCATGCAGGTCCATCGGCTCTATCTGATCACTCATGTCCCAGTTTAACTCATATTCCATCTCTGCAGGCATTCTTCCCTGCTGGGAAACCCATTTAAAACCAGCCTCTGATGATAGTTGAATCCAGCTGGAAAGTCGATCTTTTATGTTTACTAACAAGTCTAAGCTCGTCTAGATGGCTGATCAAAAACTAGCACGAGTAGACTTGATTGTTATCTAGTCTAAGCTGGTAAGTAGTAGCATGAGCAAATAGTTTTTTCTTGTTTTAAGCATAAAACTCAATACAGTTTTATTTATTCATTCATTAGCATTTTCCATTTGCATAGAAAGATATATGTTCTGAAAATAAGTCTTAATACCTTCAAAAATAAACTTGCATCTCAAATAAATGTTTCGTTTTAATGATGTTTTTATATTTTTTATTGATAAACAAGTCAAAATAATGATTTTTCTGTGTGAATACCGTAGGCATTTTATACGTATTAGTACTTTCCTGCAGGAATCTGCTTTTTAACCTTAAACTCATTTAAAAGCAGTAGAAAAGTGCTTCCTGGGGAACTGACTGAAATGAGTCAAACTGACTCTTGATGATATGCGTGGTTGAAGCAGGCAAGTTTAGCTCACCTGTGAGGCTGACTCAAACGTGACAGATTATCATGCGAGAGCTGGTGGGTGGCAGTTTAGCTCACCTGTGAGAGAAGGAGTTTTTGGACAGGTTCAAGTAGGAGAGATCGGCACAGCAGCCCCGCAGCAGAGCTCCAAATAACTGAGAGGAAATGCAAAGAGGGCACAGAAAACAAAGAGGAAAAAATAGAGGTTGAGGGAAAGAGAGGGGCAACAACAGAACGACAAACGTTAGTATAATTCTGCAATTTAGGATCATTAAGTGTGACAGAAATATCAATATGAAATCAGAGACAAATTGTTGTCTCGCATCCTGGGTGCAATGATATAAATCATGACGGGTAAAAAGCAGTTTGGCAATAACAAGTTCAGAAGGATGAGACACACTGTCAACTCACAGAGTCTACGGTACAGTCAGTGCCTGACAGGTCCAAATGCACCAGGCAGTTCGGCTGAGCCAGGAACAGGTACAGATTCTGCAATGAGGAAGAGTATTGAGGCTGTTAATAGCCGTGTGTATTGTGTGTATTGTGTCTCTGTATGAGATGTTTTCAGCATTCATGTGAAGGTCCTCACAAAGACGGCAAGTAGTTTTCAGTAATTTTGTGTTTTTGATTAGAGTTAGAGGTAAAATACAGGGCAAATTTGCAGGACAGCGGCCCTCCAGGACCAGGGTTGAGAAGTCTGATCTGGATACATGTATTTTATTGTAAAAAAACAAAACAAACAAAAAACATATTTTTGTGTCAATTATTTTGCATAGCTGAAAACAGGTTCTAACCGTCGCATCTTCTCCAGACAGAATTCCTGGGTTCTTACTCAGGTCCAGATGAAGAAGAGAGTTTGAGTAGTCATCACTGGAGCATAGAGCCTGAGAGAGAGATGTGACACCTGGGAAAAAGGACGAAAAAAAAGGTTGAATCACACTGGGGAAGATGCTTCTTTTTTGCTATTTTACATTATAAATTTAAATTATAAATTTAATATTATATATATATATATATATATATATATATATATATATATATATATATATATATATATATATATATATATATGTTATCAATTAATCACAATTTATCACATTTAAAATAAAAAATTTTGTTTAAATAATATTTGTGTGTGTATTAATTATGTATATATAAATTCAAACATATTTGGTTGTATTTCCAGCTAAGCAAATTCGCGCCCATAGATGAACCGTGCAATAGCGAACGTAATATTGCCAAAGAACTATGGCTCTGTGTATTAAATAGTGCTTCATTTGAAAACGGGTGATGAAGATATACCGCTAATCAACATGACGATCGCATGCAATATATCGCGCAGCCCTAATTTCCAGGTTTAAATTAGATTTCTTATACCAATCTTATGCCTCAGACTTTTGGACTCTACTGTGTAGACCACTATACCACAACAACACGCGCAATGCTCTGTAAGCAGAGTGCATTTTCATTTTGTTTCTTAATGCATGAAGAAAACGCTGGTGATTGCCTTTTGTACCGTCAGACAAAAAGACAACTCAACTAACTGTGTTAGGTGGCAGCTTGCCAGTGAACTCAGCCAGTACGCTTTCTCACCAGGGAGTAAGAAAAACATCCCATTGCGCTCTCTAAAAGGAGAAATTTACTCATCAAAATGTTAACCACTGCAACCTTTCATGATCCAATAGTCTTCCGTTTTGCTTTTATGGTTGCTGTAGTTCATTTTTTGATGTGTAAATTATGTTTTTTACTGCTGATAGGATGCTGATTTTACTTCAAAGTTCCCTATAAATCCCAACTGGATGTGGCAGTTGCCAAAATGAAACATCTCAGTTTGAAATGAGTTTGTATTCTCTCATGGCACAAGTTCATCTAAGATCTGTATTCAAAGTTAAAACTTCTGCAATGAAGTTGCCACAAATCAGATTACAAATAAAGATTAATGATGGGGGCTATTTCGAGTGGATGTTGATTCATGGCGCGTGTTAGAAGGCTATCCATCTATCCACTCGGTTTAAAACTGTATTGATTGAAAGAGAAAACCAGAGATTTAGCAGACCCTGGAAGCAGCCAAGGATGCTGGTAATTGAGTCTGGGCTCCCTAAGAGAAGACTGGCTCTCTGGTCATGACTCTGAAGCTCTAAAGTCAGGTGCAACTAATCCATCGATAATCTCACTGATTTAACAGAGAAGAAGAAGAAGCTGATTCTAGATCAGTGGAGTGAGAATCGTTATTTTACAGGCTGAAATGCTACACAGAGATTGGATAGATCTGCTATGGTCTCTGTGTGGGATTTATTGTGGATTCACTGTTTATTTTATTTTATTTTATTTTACTTTACTATGTCTCAAGTTCATTGTGTAATTTGTGTAATTAATGGAAAAAAAAAAGTATGTTATAATTGTATAATATATGACGAGTTGTACTTGTTTAATATTAATGTCATTGTTTACATATTCAATGCTGTTTTTTATATTAATTTTAACAGTTATACTATTTTTATACTTTATATACAATGTATAAATATTAATTTTTCTAATAAATATTAATATTTGTTTAATATTATATTTAGTTTTATATGTGTTTTACGATTTCATTAACTTCAAATATTATTATTATATTATTCTTATTATATAGCAATATAATAATATTAATATAATTCAATATAATTCAAAAAATATTTTACATGCAAATATTGCTAGAAAGTTATCATAGTTGTATATAAATGATATAGTTACTTATATAGTTATACTTTTTAATAAGTGTATATGTGTACACACACATATGTATGCAAGTAATAATGTTACTTGTACCTACAAAACTTCTTTCTTATATATTAAAAAAAATGATTAAATATTTACCATTTTTATATTTCTGTATAACTATAGTTATGACATTTACCATCAAGGGCCAATTGGACACATGATCTCATATTAACTTCTTACATGCTTACATGCTATTTAATGTTCAGGGCCCGCATTCACAAAACATTTCATCTTACCACTAAGAGTTCTCCTAAATAGCAAAACAAGTTTTTACAAGAGTTTTAGTTTTTCAAAGCTAAAAGTATGAAAAAGCTTGTTGCTATGGATGATATAAGCTTACTAACTATGCACTGATAGAAAAGGAGTCTTTATAAAGAGGTATATTCATAAAAAATATTGCAGAGGGAAATGTTATGTTGCATATAAGGTCTATTCATAAAACGTTACTTGCTACATTCAAATAAAGATCTTAAAAACCAGACTGTCACTAATTAAACTATATATACACACACACATATACATATATATATATACATATATATATATATATATATATATATATATATATATATATATATACACACATATATATATATATATATATATATATATATATATATATATATATATACATATACATATATATATGCAAAGCATAAAAGCATTAAAAAGACACGCAAACTTAAAAGAAAAAGCTAACTGGACACTGTTATTTCTTGTCTAACTGGTTAAAAGTTATATAATTACAGGAAAAACCCTAAAGGTGATACATTTTTTAAAAGCTCAATATTGTCAAATGTTTCTAAAATGTTTATATTCTAAGGCAGATTGCCGGCAACAGCCATTTTAGACTAGTTCTGAGTTAATCATAAGTCAGAAGTGACACAGAAGTCCTCTTCACTACCCCTAATATTTTACAGATTTAGGAAATAGCTCTAAAGCTAAAACACTATTGGAGCAAAGATTACATTTAGGACTGATACGTCCACAATTTTTACAATTTTGTCCTAAATCAGCAATTTAGGAGCTACTTTTAGCCTTAAGATGTTTCGTGAATACGGCCCCAGACCTCTACTGAACGGTAATTACGAGATTGTTGTTGTAGACCTAACCAGCAGAGGGCGCTAAACCTCTAGGGAGACATAGTTTCGGCACACACCCTTTGAGGAGAGCGACGTCTTGGAGAGGTTCAATAGACGCAAGCCTTTACTGAGCCGACACACCTGCTGGATAAGGTTAGACACCCCTGTAAGGAAATAAACATTCACAAACATTAGATCAGTCACAGACCAATTTACACACGACATTATCACGCACCTTCGGGCAAACAGTGACATTGTTAAAGTTACATTCACACATGCACGCTTGTGATGTGATAAGCGCTGACATGTGTCAGGCATGATAGCGGTCTAAAAAAAAAATCTGACTCTGATGCATATAGAGGTCGTATCAGCTGCTTTGAAACTGTAGTTAGTGACACCACAGGCCACTGACGAGAAGTAGCTAATTATACCGAAGCTACAGTAAGGGGAAGTATCATTTATTGTCATACTCTATATGTAGTTAAGACGGTAGCATTACTGGTATTGTACAGTACACTACACACTAGAAAAAAAACCAATTTCAAATCAGTAACAGATACAACACAATAAGTCAGCAAAGCAGAGACAAGAAAGAACAAAAAAAAAAAAACACACCCACTCAGAGACAGAAATAGCAGATGCACATACTGATAAAGAAAGTGTAAAAACAGATAAAGGCAGGTAAATAGACAGACTGGAGGGGTGAGAGAGGGATAGAAGAAAAAGAGAGACTTTGATGCATGTACCTTGGTTGTCCAGTGTATTGTGGGCCAAGTTAATGGAGTGTATGACTGATGCCGGGTTTTCTGACAGGGCAGTGGCCATTTTCTGTGGGAAATCTCTAAATGACAGAAAGAAAGTGAGTCGAAACGGAACCGCAATACAAAGTGCTGCACTCTGGGACAGAGATGAAATACAGAGGCGAAGACGTGGCAGGGGAATAAGACTGGGAACGGCAAAAAGGGAAAAATGACAGTGACAGAACAAGAAACGAACTTTTAGATGAAAAGAAAAAGAGTAAAATGGTCAGAGTGATGAATAACATAAAGAGAGCAATAGAGAGATTTATAACTTACGCTTTAAGGCCCACATTTTCCAGCGTGATCTCCTCCAGACTGCTGGATTTACTGACAGTGTGCAGAATCTGTTCTACGACCTCTGAACTCTGTGTGTGTGCGAGAAAGAAAGAGGGAGAAGAGAGAAAAGCATTAGAATTCAATTCTTCAGGAAGACCCACCATAATGACTGTAATCTCATGCATATGGACACAGATTTTAGGCAGGAAGATATATTTATATATTTAAGCTACCAGTGAAAGGTTTAGAATAGAATGAATTTATGTCTTCAAAAATACAGTAAAACTGTACAAATTAGAATAACCGTTGTCTATTTTAATACATTTAAAAATTTTATTTATTCCTGTGATGGCAAAATTGCATTTCAGCAGGCATTGCAACAATTATTGCGTATTGTTTGTGCTCAGTTTTTAATAATGGTTATTAATAATACTGTTTTGCTGTTCAATATTTTTTGTGAAAACTGCCATACACTTTTTTCACCGTTCTTTGATGATAATTTTTTTGTAAACATATATTCTAAATGTCTTTATGCTCACTTTCGATCAATTTCATGCATCATTGCTGAATAAAAACACACATTTATTTATTTTTTAAATTCTACCTACTTACCAAATTTTTGAATGTTAGTGTTTTCACAAAAACACTGATAATAATAAAAAAAGATCGATCTTGAGCACTTCTAATAATATTTCAAATATTAAAGTGTTTCCTGTATTATTCACCAAACAAATGCAGCCTTGGTGATCCTTGGTGTTTTCTTTTAAAAACTAATTATTCCAGACTTTTGACCAGTAATGGTACTGAATGAATATGTTTGATAACATTGGTACTTCAAAAAATGTGATCATATTACTACCAAATTACAGCATTTAAATACAACCCTGATAATAAAAACATTACTAAAAACAAACAAAACAGGACTCAGACACAGTGGAAATTGAGAAGGTCATAAAAAGATATTTACAATACGCAAGTCTTTGCAATAAAGTTTGATGAACCATGAGTTATATGCCATGGCCGCCACGATCACTGCAAGGTCCCTGTGACAAAAAAAGAGACAAAGAAGAGAAAAACATAAAAAAAAAAAACATCCTCAGTGAAGTGCTGCAACAACAGCATTCTCACTTTCCTCATGTAAGACCTCATAAGAGATTGCAAGCTCTCCTCAAGACTAAAATAGAGATGTTATTATTCAAGAAAAATGATAGATTCAGCAATAAATGCTCTCTGAGAGGAACGCCAGGAGAGGAAGGGAAGGGGACAGCGAGGATCGATGGGAAAACTGATGCCAGGTCAGTGAATTACTCAGTGCGATGTGTCTATGATACAGCTTTTAAAGTTGGCCCTGAGCCTAAAACCTTTTTACCTACATTCAGAGTGGGCGTTGCTGCACTGAAATGGAGAACGGGTAAAAAGACAGCTAGGGAAACAAATGCAAAAGGGTTTCTCCTGTTGAGTGCGGCTGATGGCTGCGTTCTCATTTGCAGCTTCGTCATTCCTGTTTGGATGCTGTAGTGAGGCTGTAGGCAGTGTGTACTCAGCTGTTCTCTCCTTCTAAATGAGAGTTTCTCTGCCTCAACCGCTCATCTCTCTCCCTCTAGATGTTCTAATGGAACAAACGCTTAAAAATCAATGACATAACATCCTCAAGTCAGATGCAGCATCGAGATAGTAGTCTAAGTGTGGCCGTTGGTGAAATAGTGAAAAACTATTTTTCATTGCTCAGTCGGATTGCTCTGCAGTATCAAGGCTTATTTGCTCATTTGCTGTCTAAAATGTTCTTATTTTGCAAATACTCGATCTTCAACTCGAAAGGCAACACAAATGAACTCTTCGCTTCCTTCAAAAAATGTGCCAGTGACCACATTTGCAAAAACATTATTTTCTGTCGAAGATGGCATATGGAATACGGTCGCTGGACTAGTTTGAGATGGTCATTAACTAATCCAAGATGGTTATTAGCTGGAAGCTGCAAGCTGGTAGAATATCTTGGAACAGCAGCAAACCGCTACCAGCTGGTCATGCCAGTTTAATGTGGTCACGCTGGTTTTAGTACTCTGTAGTTGGTGATCCAACTAATAACCTGCTTGCAGCAGCTAATGACCTGCTATTATATTTTATGTTATATTATACTATATAATTATTTTATTTATTTAGTTTTTATAGTAAAAGTATTTTGATCATGTTATTAATCCTCACCAGCAGATAAAAGTGTTTTGAACTGCCAAATACACACAAATAATATGTTAATGAATCTGAAGGAATTCATAAATAATTCATTATATAATTCATAATTGATAAATTATTTATTTTTTACAATATAAAAAAATAACGCAGAAAACAGCATATATATAAAACTATTTAACATTTGCCTTAAGATTTCTAGAAATGGTTATATTGGCATGATCAAAAATGTTAAAATGTTTGCGCGACAAAAAAATGAAAAAATATGGCAAACTTCACGTGCATGTACATGTGGTCAAGGATGGAACTAAATTACACCGATCATCTGAAAGAGGCTCAACACAGCTACTCATCTGAGACTGTATATCTGAAATGACAAGCACTTTGTATTGTCAGGCAAAAGCTCTTTTTAAAATTCCAAAATGATCTTTAAGTGGCCGCACTCCCATTAGAGTTTCATCATGTGACTGCCAAAAAAAAAAAAATCCTTTTTCTGCAGATAACCGGAACTGCCCTTGAGCAAAGTGCTCAATGAACCGAATCATTTCTCAGAGTCAGAGTATAAATTTTAAGTGCATTTTCTTTTTTATGTGTTAAAGGCGGTAGGGTCGTGCAGCTGAGCATGCAGAGATGACGTCAGTTTTTACAGGTCATATATATATATATATATATATATATATATATATATATATATATATATATGCAATCCTGTTTCAACAGGAAGAGAGACAAAAACCAGCCTTCAGACTTCAAACACAGAACAACATCAGCAGAAAATACTAAATCCGATCTGGAATCAGTTAAGGAACCTGACACCCATTGGACGGATGTAAAAAGACACAGCATGACTCAAACCGAGCAGGAAGTCATCAGGGACGCCACAGGAAAGAGGCAAAATATATTATTACTGTGGCAATTCAGAAGAAATTCAAAGCAGTGGCTGACGTCAGATTGCCTGTGTCAGTTATCATTGAAATCCCTGTCAATACGAAGCAATTAATAAGGCAAAGAGTTATCATTAGAATAATCCTTCCAAAATGAAGAAGCTTTTAAACCACCAATCTATTGGACGTGGAGATAGCGACGGAAGTGATGGCTAGCAATTAGAGGACGCTGATACAGAACATGAATATTAAGATGAGATTTAAGTTTGTGGCTACCCGCTTTCTAAGTGACTGAAGTCCAGTAGGTTAAACTCCCTGTTGTCCTGCGAATGATAAATGGTATCCACATCCTGAAAGAGAAAAAGAGATAAAAGAAAACAGAGAGAGACTCAGAAAGAGGAAGGCAACATCTTTAGAGTGAAATAAAAGCCGTGACACATGCAGAAAACGGCCTCCTCTCGTGCAGAGGATATTTTTGTGGTCAATAGGAAGCTCTTACCCACTGCACTTCCTCTTTACAGGTAATGCCATTGTAATCGCACAGAGCTGCATATGTCTCAGAAAATCCCCCTGGAATAGGAAAAAAAAATTATGTGCCTACTGCCTAACAATGAAAAGCTGTCCTATATTCATATACATAAAGGTTTTTCAATGATTGCTAGAGCACTTAAAGCAAAGAACTCTCTTTTTATCAAGATCTATTTTTCCCTGAGTGGCATAGTGTTCTACAGTTGGCTATACCATATATACTTTTTTCATATTCTTGAATGTCACATTAAGTTCTTCGTTGATTTCTGGTTTCTTGAAAACATCAGTACAAATTTTTATTTCTAAATATTGAAGAAAAAAAAGTTACAGTTAAAGGAATGGTATCTCGAAAACTGCTGACAATTTAGTCACTATCAGGCTTTCCAGAATGTGTATGTGTTTGTTTCTTCAAATCAACCAGTTTAGAGAAATGTAGCACCAATGTATCCTCTGCAGCAAATAGGTTCAAACAGCTGATAAAAATATCACAAAAATGCAGAAGTAATCAACACAGTCCACCAATTTTGAAGTGAAAAGCTGTGTGTTTGTAATACACAGACCCATTATTTAGGCAAATTCAGCCCTGTTGTCTTCTCAAGTTCTTGGGGTGTTGATGTGGATTATTTCGTTTACTACAGCTAATTGATGAACTAGAGTAGTGTCAGTTATGTGGGTTTCTGTAATGTTTTTATCAGCAGTTTGAAAACCAATTCTGATGGCACCCATTCATTGCATAAGATCCATTGGTAAGCAAGTGATACAATGCTACATTTATCCAAATCTCCTCCAATAAACTAAATTATCTATATCCTGGGTGGGCTTAGGGTGGGTAAACTGTCAGCAACTTATCATTTTTGAGTTTAGCTCCAATGCTAATCAAACACACCTGAAGCAGCTAATCAAGTTCTTACTAGGCATGCTCAAAACTTCTATGCAGGTGTATTGATGCAAGTTTGGACAGCCCTGATTTACACAGATAATATGTCATCTATTTTAATAATATCTGCGAATATGGATCCACACTGCATCTCTTCCTGTCACAATATGAAGGACATTGAGTAATTTGCATAGTCTTTCTTATACTCACCATCACTGGTTGCTATCATGACTTTATTTTACTTTTATCAAGCTTACTTGATCTTTTTGTATTATTCTTTTTGTTGTTTTCTTAATTTATGTATTTGGCACGGTGTATTTATTCTGTCCTTCACTGTCTACAGCTGCAGCTGGCAAAACAAATATTGTTATATAATTTGTCATGAATAGCAAAGAGCACCAAAAACGAGTTGACGGCATAAATGAAATGCATGCATTCAAAATATTCTATAAGACAACAGCAGTGGCATGAGGGGAAGAAAAGAGATTAGAGAGATTAATATCTAGTGTATAATAAAAATATTTATGAGACTGTGTGGATGCATGATCTATATGTACTTCTATTTCTCTCACCGCATGCCCTTTGCGTCTCCACTGAACTCTCAGAGCTGGGAGAAAATTTCCGATTTCCGTCAGTAACATCTCCATCTGCGTGAAAGATGGAGGGGCTGCAAAAGAAGAGGGAGGGGGAGAGGGGGATTCACAATGCATCAGAATCTCAGTTATTCTGACCCAGCATGTGAACACCTGGCCAAAGAGCTGAAACAGGAAAGAGAGCGAGGGAGTTGAACACTGAGACAGAAAAAGAGCACTATTATGCACTGCACTAATCTCCTCCTGTCTGAATATGAGAAAATCTCTCAATTAACTGCTCAGCAGTACCTCTCACCCCTGCTGCTCTAGCAGATACCGACTCCTATAGGCAGCATTATGGATTCTCCAAAAAAAACTACATTAGCACTACGAGCACTACAGTGCAAAGGCGACAGAAATCAGATTTGCATCCCTGTTCGGATGGTGTGAGCAAATATAGACTGCAACGGGGGTTGTCTTTGCCTCAGACATCATATTTGCTGACCGTCTTAGGGCATATTACACATCCCATTCTGGTGAGCTTTAATCGTTTTTTATATACGGTTTCCAAAAATGAGGGCACATAGGTTTCTTTTTTTAGTCTACCTGTGAACAAAGATTTGTTTTAAAGGAAAAAAAATGAAATAATAATGGAATTTTTCAGGTTAATGGAAAAAAGTTCAGCATTAGCTAGTTAGATATCCATAAGAAAAACTATCTATTTCTAGTGTAATATAGCAAATATAGCAATAACACAGCAATTCTGAGCTGCATATTTCTTTGAGCTTGTGAACTCAAAAGAAGGTTTTTAAGAAGGTTAGAAACTAAATAGTTGATGGTAGCCATTGACTTCCATAGTATGGACAAAAATACAACAACTGCTTGGTAATGCGCATTCTTCAAACATCTTGTTTTGTGTAGCAGAAGAAAGAAACTTGTTGTGTATATTGTATACAATATATATATATGTATATATATATATATATATATATATATATATATATATATATATGTGTGTGTGTGTGTGTGTGTGTGTGTGTGTTTTTTACAAAAGTATTGATTTTGTTATCATTAAAAAGTTTTAAAAAATTGTAACACACACATGAGAAGAATGTATCTTCATTCTTAGAGTTACAAATAGCATGAGAGAGGTTTATCTTCAATGTTAGAGGGGTTTTTTTCTGTCACACCATAGGGCACACTAATATGTCAACTGCCTATATATATAAGTGTGTGTGTGTGTGTGTGTGTGTGTGTGTGTGTGTGTGTGTGTGTGTGTGTGTGTGTAAGTATAAGTAACTAAAGTAACTGAAAGTAACAAACAGAATATAGCATAATATATGGTATACTTGAAATAAGCCTGCCCTTAGCCTTTGCTTTTTGTGTCAGTCAGACAGTTTAATCTTGTCTGAGTGGGTGGTTCACCAAAATAAGCTGTGATGTGGACCATTATGCTGTTCAGTCAAAGTCCGGCCAACCTGTAGGGTTCTTGGGACACTTACGTGTAGATGGAGTTGTTGAAGATCCGAGAGAGAGCAAAGTTGATGTGGCTAATCAGCTGATCCAGGTGGTCATTAGACTGCAGCCTCAGGGAATATGTGGACTTGTCTGTTTCTATGACAACCTGTGAAGGAAAGAACAAGCTTTAGTGAAGCAAAATGATGGAGAGGACAAGTAAGAGGAAAATCTGGTCACAAAAACTAAAACACTGGAGCCCTCTAAACACTTTTCCTACTTGATTATCCGGGTGTGTGTTCATTGCCCGAATCTCCAGGAAGTTGAAGGTTTGTTCCACCTGAGGTGAAAATGAGCATCTTGCTACATATGTCATGCTAAACCAGATTACTGCAGTGCTTTGAAACGGAGCAGACAGGTGGTGCGTAATTGCCTACCATACCTTGGTTGGTATCTTGGGGGCCATGAGGTACAGCCGCCATGTTGCCAAAACCTGAGAGACAAAAGAGAGGATGAAAGCTCCATAAATAAAGTGCAAGATTAAGTAAAAAGTGCAAGATAATGTTCGAAGATATGATGGTTTAGGTGTCTCTGGAGAACAGCCTGTTCAACTGAATCTAATGGACAGCAGACATTATATAAGTCATGAAGCAGTTTCTGAGGAACATTAACATTACAGAATTTTGTCTTCTGAACTTTTTACTCAAAAAGATAATACTACAGTACAACTGGTCTCTTGTTTGTTGAAATGTGAATAATGCAGTACAAATGTATTTTTATCCTATAAAGCCTACTGTATCAAATTTAAAAGATTAATTTTTTAAGGTCTCAAAGATATATCATGATGAAATCATGCCTTTTGCTGTCATTTTTAAGTGTAAAAGGTCACTTTTAGGTCAGAACTTTTTTTTACTGATTTTTATAAAGTAAATATAAGAACAACTTTTATAGTATTAGTAATATTTAAAATGAAAACTGGACTACATGAACTACTCATTTAATTTTCAATTAAATTGAATCTCATATTCACAAACTCTTCAGTCTTGGTCGGGGGCCACTAGAAGACCTGTACCTAACATAATATTTAGTCCCCATAGATCTGAACACACTCAGTTAAGGTATGACTATATTTAAACAGAGGTCATTACCATAGGACCAAGTTGACCAATTTATGCTCTAATAGTAACTTTATATAATCATGTCATGGTTCCGCATATAAACACAGAGTTAGAATAATCTTACATTTCAATCTCTAAACTTTCTTTATCATCTTTTAGTTTACTTCTAAGATTGAGACCATTGTCAGTTGCGCTGAGACATTTCAACCATGACTGTAAATATCACTTGCATTCATGTAGAACATTTTATTTTGCTATTGACCACACTGAGTGAACTGGAAGAAAGAACGGAAGAAAGAGAACAAATGCATCTTCTCTCAGTGAGATGTGGAAACAGATGCCTGTACTTTAATACAGCGTGTTTGTTTTGTCTGTATCTCAGAAGATCAAAGTGTCTGAGGTTGTTGTAGTCTTACAGTCTTAACAAAATTATAGAGAAAGTGTGTACACTGGGCATTTCTACAGGTGCTGTTGTTTATGGATTTTGCATGTGTACTGAAGTGAGGCGAACAGTGTTACAGACAGATGAGTAGGCGCAGAGAGGAAGGAATAAGGATTTGTGTGATGTCTGAGGATTACAGAAACATAAAAAGAAGGATTGTACTATATTTTGAGAGCGAGTGTGTATGTGTGTGTGTGTAAAATAGCATGGTAAAGTCTACAGAAGCCTCGTAATCTCATTCATAATTTAAAATCTTCATTAGCATACTTCATTTAGGCCTTTGTCACACCCCACACACCAATTTCATCACTGGATTTCAACAAAGCAGGCCAGGGCCCAAGGGCTGCAGGATGACTCAAAATCATTTAAATCAATATGCTATTACAAAAATCATTTATATTAATGATATATTATACAGGGGTCATTTGAATGCTAAGTAAACAGTGGGGGCCTTCGAGTCGAAAAGTTTGAGAACTACTGAACTAAACATCAAACAGTTGCCCTTTTTTCCCTCTCCAACATTCGTCTACTCATCTCTCGATGTTCTTTGTCTGATCGACTATGTATATTCTCAAATCCTCTCTTCAATTCAGCTCAAAAATTCCTGTTTCCTCTGATCCAGTGCGGCCCCCACAACCTAGGCCCCCTGGTTTCTTCATCCTCCTTCACTCTATTCTGTTTCTGCCCTGTCGCTTTCGATTCTTCAAGGCCTCCCTCCAATGTATTACTAATGGCACCCCACCAAGAAGAAGAAACAGAGAGATGGAGATCCCAGATTTCTCCTTAATAAAGACTTCGTATAGGCTTTGATGCCGTGTATTCGTATAGGGTTTAAAGCCAGCTTGGATTGGATGTTTGGTGCGTTTTGTTGAAAGGAAGTTCTCAACGCTTTGTCAGAGTTAACAGAGACACAACCATTGAGATGACATTTTAGAGAGTGCACCCCACCTCAAAATCCAATAATGGGTCAGGAAAACTTAGTTATATAAATACGCCCCTCAAGAAAGAGAGATGACGCGAGAGAGACAGATAGAGGAAGGAAAAGTCAGTTTGGCAACCAGAAAGCGTCGTCTACTCATCAAAGGCTTTACTATCAAAGGAAGCAGACACAAAAGATCGGCACGTAAACAGCCACATTAATTATTAAAGCCCGCTGGGGTGTTTGGACTTGACCGAGTTTGCATGGATGGATGGAAGAGGGGGAACCCCCCAATTAAGGAACGGATCAGAATACATCAAAGACTACCTAACACATTGCATGGGTGGGGACTGAGGCTGATCGCATGGTAATGAATGCAGCAGTTAAGCTACGACGCGCATTACTCACCCTGCTGTCGAACGCAGACGGAATACGCCATCCAGTATATAATGATATCAACATTAGTATTCATTATTGGATCCGAGCCCTGTTGAGCAAGCATTTTTGTGAGGAAAACTGCGGAAGACAGGCCCAAGCGAGGTCGGGTTTGTCTGCAACTACTCGTCCTCCGAGAAGGGGTCGGAGGTCAGGGGGTTTGACCGAGATGGCCACCCCCCTGCGTCCACTTGTTAAGGTGCGAAAAAAAAACACTTTCAACCTGCGATCGCAGATGTGGAAGGTAGACTTCAGGACAACTTCAGTCTGTGGCTTTCATAGACCATTCGAGCCTGAGGAGATCAGACTGGCTCAACACTTGCCCTGAAAATCATCCACCACCTCTCAGTACCAACTTCAAAGAATGAGAGATATGAGGATGTGTGTGTGTGTGTGAGTGTGTGTGTGAGGGAGAGGAGGTTTGTGTGTGCAGAAGGGAGAGGGTTTATATTAATCATACGATGTCAGGGATCTGGCTTGACACTTCAAACACGACCCATAATTCAAAGGGTGTTGGGGACACGTCAGAGCTGTGCCCAGGAGACTCGAAAAGAGCAGCAGATTGCTCCAAACATGCCCCTGTACATCTCTCCTCAGACACATCACACCGACTTGCTTGCACGCAGGTATCATTGCCTAAGACGGACCCATTTCGGCTGTCATCCTTTGTAGGTGAGAGGAAGAGCGTGGATCTACTCCCGCGTCTTAACTGTACTGAACTTAAGAAGCAGAGAGATGAGAGGAATAAAAAGTGAGAAAGGAGGATACAGAGAAGGACGGATCAGGGCTGAAATGCCGTGTGCTCCAGATTCACTGATGATTAAAAGTCTTGGAATCAAAGCAGCTCTGTAACTAAAGCCCAGAGTGAGCGAACAAGAGAGGAAATAAAAGAGAGATAGAAAGACAAAGACAGAGAGGAGGGGCTAAAGGCTTAAGACGGGGGGGAAGTATATTACTTATGTAGTTATCTGCATTGCATTCCTGCTCTTAATGAGTATTTTTGTCTTATATTTAGTTGAAGGGTTAGCTCAACCATTCATTTATTATTTACTCACCCTGGTGTTGCTATAATGCCTTATATACTGTCTTTTGGAACACAAAAGGAGAATAAAAAAGGCCTGTTTATGAGCGTCCTCATAATGGCAGTGAATAGTGACAAATATCAGGCTTTAAAAAAGACACAAGAGTATGACTGAATGGTCCCATTCACCAAGATGTGCTGATACAGTTTCATGAACACATGGTTGTACATGTAGGACCAAAAGCCAAGATTTGTGTTAAATAATTCATTACATTTCAGTTTGTTGTTCATCAAACCCTTGTATACTCCTAAAACACTTTTTCAAATTTAAGAGGGGATTGGAACTATGCCAGAATGAGTAAATAATCACAGAATTTTTAATTTCCAAGACTTCATATAAATATATCATAACAAAAAAATAAATAAAATATATCTGTTGTGACAACTCAGACTGTAATGTAAAAAACAATGGTAATGTATTTGGTCTTGGCAGAATAGATGCTTTGCTGCTTGCTGCTGCTGTGGCAGAGAAAGTACAGAGACTTGTTACTGCCAATACGTCCATATCATGCTGCTGTGAGCATGCAGGAAATATTGCTGCTGCACATTTAACACATGTGAATAAACCCATATAGCATACATGAATCACCTTGTAGAAGATTTATACAGGTGGAGCTGGGGAAGGTGGAGGGTTCTGAAGTGCGCTGCCAAGTTGCTACTGCAAACAAAAGCGAGGTATTTGAAGCAGGGAGCTCAATGGCTACTGATGCAGAAGAAAACCAGTCAGCTGTGCCATGTCATAATGATGTCATCCTCAAAATCAGTGCTTTTCAAAGAAATATAGCCTTAAAGCAAATTTACTTGAGAAGCAAAAGATATGTATAATAAGGTAATTTGACTTACCGCCTGAAATTATTAATTTAGATAACATTATTCATACTAACAAATGTTATGTTAGCAGCCACATACAGCACCGTTGTGCTATAGGCGTACTAGGACCTGTCCCAATCCCGCCCTCCTTATAAAAGGCAAAAACTTTTTTTTTGTTTTTAATTATTCTTAAAATATTTGATCAAAACTCTAATTTAGTTTTCCTAACATTGTTTGTGAGTGTGTGTGTGTGTTAGCTTCTTACGTCTAAATTGATTTTTCATCATCAGACTTCATTTCCTCCATATTTCTTGTAAACGGAGGCTCTAATATTTAATAAGCTGATAGTGGTCAGAACTTATCCTCATATAAAATAAAATCAACTAAGCCACTACATCAACATGTCTCTGCATGGGGTGGGGAACGGATTTTGGCAGCTGAATTGCTTGCCATTGGATTTTGTTCCTCCCATGTTTCTTACACAAGCAGGTTCTAATATTTATCAAACGGATGCTGGTTAAGATTCATACTTTCAAGCCACTACAAAAAAACATCTCATAGCATGGGGTGGTGAAACAGATTCATTTATTAATTTATTTTGGTATTATTTATTCATTTATTTGCTGCAGTACAAAAATAAATATGGATTAAAGACAAAATTGACTGATTTGAAGTTTTGCTTTCAACAGTATAAGAATTTATATAAGCCTGAATTTCAAGGCAACATTTATAATTCGAATGAAAATGTTTAGGCATACTGTACACTGTAAAACAGTAATGGCCTGTGCCCTCTCTTCTGAGTGCTCAATTCAAGTGCTGTCTTTCACAGTACGGCACATGATGAGTGGAATCCACTCAATACAGTATATTGTACAATTGTGCATCTCAAGTACATTTATCAGTTTAAAAGGTAATTTTCGGTATTTCGAAAATGCCCTCAGCTTTAGGTCATACTCTGCAGATAAACAAGCCAAAAGAGATCGTTTTCACACCATATCTACTTTATATACCTCACTCCATCTCTCTTCCTCTTAGGATGCGGATCTGCTTGTCTCTTGCATCACATTCGTCCAGACTGCAGTGCAATCCTCCATAGTCACTGCCTCTCAACATCTCCACAGGTTATCCGTGCACAGCACACTTTTCCTTAAGCACCTCATATCACATTACTCGTCTTTACCCTGCCACTACTTTCATAATGCAGCAGTTGTGCAACTCTAAAATGCTTCTTAGACCAGAGAAAGCGCATTACCCTAGCGGTGCGCACATAATCCTTGTTAGTTTTTATATTTAAAACATCTGATATGAACTTATCAGCACATTAAAGGATTATTCTGGGGTAAATACAAATACAAGCTACTAGCTGTAAACATTATATTGACAGTTTCGGTTATAATGGAGCTCTATGGTCCATTTCTAAAAATATGATGAAATAAGATTATAATAATAATAACATAATAATAATAATAACAGAGTGATGATAATAGTTTAGTATACAAATCATGAAACTAATTTTATTTTTAGTCATAAAAGGTATATTTTATGACAATACTTAAAAAAAAAAGAACATAAAGAGTAAAGGTTAAGGCCATAAAGCTGTAAAGTCATAATACTACAAGATTAGTCAAATAAAAAAATTAAGATAATAAAGTATCTTATAATAAGATAATCTATGTATATACATATACATATATATATATATATATATATATATATATATATATATATATATATATATATATATATATATATATATATATACACACACTCACACATACATTTTATATATATATATATATATATATATATATATATATATATATATATATATATATATATATATATATATATATAGTATATTTCTATGAGGTCATTCTTGTTAAATGTTTTAAATTAAAGGTGTATTTATTCTTGAAAATTGCAACTTAATTCTAAAATTTCAATTCTCTTAGTTTTTTGTATTTTCACCAAACCTTCTTGTAATATTTAGGTGCTGTGACTATTCTATCTCACAGTTCACATTTTATTGTTTTTCAACATTTTAAAAGACATTTTAAAAACATTTTGCAATTGTTGCTGCAAAACCAATATGCATTTTCCAAAAAGTAATTTTCTATTAAATACAATTAAAATGAAGGCATAAAACTGCACCCATAAGATTTGTTTTTAAATATATGCAATTAAAAGTCTAAATTAAATTATATAAGAATTGTAAATGTTGTTCTAAGTATTTTTAGATGATTTGCAAGTCATCACCAGCCCTGTCAACCGCCAAATAACAGTCATACACTTCAAAAATCCTGTGAGAAATATCCGAATGAAATCACTGCGTCTGAATTTAAGCATGCCACTAAGCCAGTCATTGCAGCTCGGAAGGTTCTGCATGGGTACGGTCCGGCACACAGGGTGGTGGTGCGGACAGCCTGGATCTGAGGAAGTCTTCACGTCACTCACTGTGGCGATCACAGCCTTTAATTGGCCTATTATTCCACAGGAGAGGAAAAACTGAAGCGACAGACCGAGATAAATAATTGAAGGGGAAGAAAAGGCGACATTTGGGGCTTCAAAACAAGCAAGCTCCTCTGTTGCCCACCCCCTTTGCAGCTCTCTCTCTCTCTCTCTCTCTCTCTCTCTCTCTCTCTGTTGCCCCCTCTTGTGAGCCTCTCCCTGGTGTGTTCTTGTTCACCAAGCCCAGCTTTTATCCCATCCCCTCTTCCAACATCACACTATCGCTCTCTCTGCTGTGGGTCCACAAAATTTATACTCTGTATGTGTGAGCGCACATAAGACTGTGTGATCTCTAAGTGAACGTGTACGAAAAAGTGTGTTTGAGTGATATTTTTTAGTGCCGTGCCCCAAGGCTTGAGCGGATGTCTTGCTGAGTGCTCTACACAGCTGTATCGGGGCCAGAGATGTGTGTGTGTGTTTGTGTGTATGTGTGTGTGTGCGTGTGTGTGTGTGTGGATGGATGGATGTGAGGATGAGGGTGTGTTTGTAAGCTGGTACAGTTGGCATCCCACCACACAAACACACACACAAAGCCCCTGGGGTAAAGGAGCAGCGAGTGACAGACCACAAGCAAATATCTCTGCACTGGATGTGTGTGTGTGTGTGTGTGTGTGTGTGTGTGTGTGTGTGTGTGTGTGTGTGTGTGTGTGTGTTTGTATACCCCCAAGCTCTCGTCATAGTGTCGGACTTACATTTAAATTTGTTTTGCTCTTTGGGCACAATTTCCAAACATCCACAATCATAAGCACATTAAACTACTGAAAGTACACACTTGACATCAATCTGACAGAACAGAGAAGCGAGCCTGAGTAAAGCATATAATGTGAAGAACAGAACAATGACAGAGAAAGAAAAAAGAGCTGTCTAAGACACAGCGGAGAGGGGGAAGGGTGAAGAAGACGCTAATATAAATGGACAGAGTCAGAATAAGGAAGAGAAACAAAGGCAGATTGGCAGGAGGGGTGAGGTTAAAGACATAGTTCACCCAAAACCGAAAATTCAGGCATTATTTACTTTTTTATTGTAGTCTGTATTCACTTATAATGAATGGAAAAGAGCAGCAGGAACATTCTGCTAAACGTTTCTTTCTGTGTTCCACAGAACTGACTGAACATTTGGGTGAACTTTCCTTTTTTTTCCTTTTTAAGTCCCCCTGCAGTCACTAATTTATCGCTTCAAACTTATCTTTGATAATGAAAATGACATACTTAAATATTTTTTTCTCTGAAAATCATTTCGTCAAGCCTTATAATGGCTCAAATATATAACTCTACACCCTTACCTCATTTTTATACACGGAACCTGTATTATTATATACATGCAAATTAGTTCCCGCCTCTACTCAGTCACTGCAACTCAGACTACCTGCTCCACATTCACTTGGCTAATAGAAGCAATAAAAACGCTACATAATGGCAGTTGGTAATATTGGATTAATGTATCTACATATGTTTGAACCAAACATCATCTACAAGTCAATTTATCAGAATAGTAATATGCTTTATGTATCGCTCGCTGCATAATCAGACACGTAACAGTAACTAATATCAGTAGCCTGTTCACAATCTCAAAGAGTTGCTTGCTTAAAATCAGCAAGCTTAGGTGGAAATCCTTTACCAGTGATGTGAAAAACGCCATCCCAGTCGACGAGTGTTTAAAAGCAGAAACAGGGATGGTTTCAAGCCACATTTATAGAGACTGCTACAATGCAGCTTTAAGGGGAACACGCTGAGCCGTGGTGTTAACCAAACAGTGTTAAAAATAGATTTTACCAGAAGGGGCATTTAATAAGATAAAATAAAACAAGATAATTTGAGTACACTTTGAAAAAAAATTCTTCACAATTTCACAGTTAATTCACTGTGTTAGATTCCACTTCTTATTATTTGAGAAATTTACTAGCTATATCTGAGCCAGAATTGTTTCTATATCAAGCGTAGTAAAGGAAGATCTCTCAGGGTTTGTGTCAACAACAGTCCATTGACACTCAGCAGGAAATGAGTTTGATTCCTCACCTAAGTCACCTCCCTCTCTCTGTATGTGTGTGTGTGTTTGTTTGAAAATCTGGATGATTAATTTATCTTTTGTGGCTCTAAACCCTGGCATTTCAAGTCTCCAGCTGCTTTCAATGGTCTTGAAGTGACTATCACACACACACACACACACACACACACACACACACAGGCATTCGTATGCCACCTTTACTCTCACCATCCTCCATCTCGCACACACTGCTTGTATAGAGTCGGTCAGTCCCTCGGACCCACCGAGACTCAATGGTCGCAGTAATGCTCGCAGCTCAGCAGGGGTCCAGTCTCCAACAATTTCTGTTTGTGTGTGTGCACCATCACGCGTACATTGCTTTTATCATTGATTCCACTGCCCATTCTCCAAATGGACTTGGCAAAAACAACCCAACCAGCAGGCAGTAAACACTGCACACACCATTACAGAGGAGGAAAGGTTAAAGTCTTAGGCTCATTGTTTTTGTTACTGCTGCATAATAGAAGCACAAAATAAAGGCACAGACTGGATGCACGCGTTTACCCGGTGCTGATGGGTTTTTAAAGGACTACTTCACTCAAAATAAAAATTTGGCCATAATTTCAAAACTCATCCTCGTGTTGTTCTAAACCTGGGTGACTTTCTTTAGTGGAACACTGTTGCAGAAGCTTTCAGCCTGCAGTAAACACCAGGCTGCATCAGTTAAGGGCTGAATGGTCTGAATGAGTCATTCACGAATCAAACTAATTCAGTTTTTGAGTTCAACACACTGACTCAATGATCCAGTCACAGCTAACTAGAAGTACAGATAATCAGTAAAGGACTTTTCACATTTCTTGAAATTGCGTTGTCTGTTTATGTCTTAGTAAAAAGTAAGAAAGATCTCTATGGCTCTTTTATGGTGTTTTTGCATTCTCTATTTAGCCCTGAAAGCTTCAGAACCCTTTGTGATTATATTATAAGAATTATACTGAAATGTAATCTATGAAATACACATATTTTGCCCTATATCGAGAGTGATATTGCCATATATAATACATGATCAATATAAAGGTTTTTTTTTTACATAAAATGTTTATATGTAGACTATAATAATACCTAAATGATGATATATGCTGTTATTTGTATTAACAATTAATTCTCCTCTTTCATGTACATGGCAAGTCCAAAAATTAGTCACACATACATAAACGCAAATATACAAGAAGCATATATAAGCTGTACTTTTCAGAACATACGAACCGTTAAATGCAGCTAAATATGGAAGTTAAATGCAGTGCCTTACCAGAATCCGATCTTCTGATTTGCCACTCTTGTTCTCTACTTTGATAGCTCTCACCAACTTGATTGATGTCTTGTCGATAACTCGTCTGATGCTCTCTGCAAAATAGAAAGGCGATGCATTAACGGCAGGAGAAGCACTCTATCTATCTCTGACATATTTTCACTGCACGCAGGGTTAGAAAATGACTGCTTTATACCCATATGCTTTATTTTTACACCTTGTCTGCTCGTGTAGGTGGTCTTTCTGCATGCATACTGTACATAGCAACACAAATAAAAAGCACTTCAAGATGTGCTTTAAAGCAAAAGCAGACCATAAATTATTTTTATCCGGCTTCGCACACACTGTATATGACACTTTTGATCTAATTCCCGGAATATGCGTTTTACACTTTTACCAAGAGGAAAGACTCAGGGAGGGAACAGAAAGGCAGAGCGAGCAGAAGAAGGAATAACAGAAGAAAGAGAGAGAGGGAGAGAAGGATCAGAGCGAGACAAACAGTTAATGCAGTCGCAATCAACTTTAATCTGTGTAAGACCCAATCACGGGATACTAGGCTTTCTGACTGACACTAAGAACAGCAAAGGGCCAAACTAGAGCACATGTTTCCATTACAGCGAGTCACGGGGGGATAAATAAATGGGTAAATGGGGTAGGGATATGTAAATGTGCACAAAGAGAAGATGTAAAAAGAAAAAACAAATGGAATAAGTGATGGAGTGAGATTTAGATGCAAAAAGTGGTCACTGAGAGAAAGAGAGATGAAGAGAGAGAGAGAGAGAGAGACCACACATTTTAGATTCTGTTCCCCTTTTTATTAGGGGAAACTAAAGGCTGTTGTTTTCTAGCAGCACAGAACGTCCTCCATCACTGTCCTTCATATTGTAGTAGGTGATCTGTCATACTCACTATTGCCCCATTACTAAAGCTTTGCTAACCATTATTTTCAAATCTAGTCTTATTTTTCATTTTGAATTAATGTTTTTTTTGTAAAACATGCTTACTGTTCATTTCTTATTTTACTCTTATGTTACTGTTTACTTTAGCTGATTGCATACCATTGTGAAATGCAAGATTCTGACCGATCAAATATTTATCATGCAATAACTTAAATGTGCATCTGCCCTACACTATACCAGTTTCATGTTTCTCGCATCTCTCTATAGTCTCTTCCTTCTCACATAATCCAATAATTGCAGCTCAAATCAATAATATACATGCGTTTATATATTTATTTACCAGGCAGGCATTAAATAAGCTTGGTGTTGAGGTGGGTTTATTTCAGTGAAGACCAAATGACTGTACATTTTCACATCAAGAATTTAGGTTAAAAAATTGTATAGCATATTGATATTGAGATGTTCATTTTTTAAAGCA
The DNA here is from genome assembly GCF_018831695.1 of Puntigrus tetrazona. Lineage (NCBI taxonomy): Eukaryota > Metazoa > Chordata > Actinopteri > Cypriniformes > Cyprinidae > Puntigrus > Puntigrus tetrazona. The sequence continues at coordinate 18,080,106 of NC_056700.1, read as the reverse complement.
GCATAATTGATCTGAATTTACAGTGCAGCACGTATAAGAAAGTATATTTCATTGGTTCTGACTGTTCACCATTTCTGGCTTTTCAGCTTTTCCATAAGTAAAAATAATATTAATACACAATCCTATCTGAGCTATTAGAATCTGCAGATTACTGCAAAAGTGCTGATAATGATACAGATGGCACAATGGAAGGCCACACGATGACTCACAATTCATCAAAATTCGCCTCTCCGGTGACCAGTAATAGAATAAAGAGTGTCACCCACACAAACATAATCACAAACACAGAAAATGACAGAATAATGCAATAAACATGCACTAAATAACTTAAAATAAACAGTTCATGAACATAGCATTATAATATCAGAAATATTCGTTTTCGGAATAAATTCAAACTATATAGTGCCACTTTCCCCATACATTCTAAGTTGATTATACTTATAAAAGCTCTAAACTTTAAAACATTTTACCCAGAGCCATCGTCAGGGAAAGACAAATGGGATCACTGTCAAGGGCCCAAAAGCAATGGGAGCAATGGGTCCCCTAGCTTACTAGGCCCAATAATTTGGTCCTGTGCCCTGTGAACTAAAGTGACAACCCTGATATTATCATTAAGGTGTAAATTATATGTAAATTATAAGACAATCAAAAAAAATAATAATGTTACAGAAAGATAATGTGTTGCCTTACACTACCTATACATGTCTATATATGTGACTCACAAAACCAGTCATAAGTACCACTGGTATATTTGTAGCAATAGCAAACAATACATAAATTATTGAGTTTTCTTCTATGTCAAAAATCATTAGGATATTAAGTAAAGATCATGTTCCATTATTATTTTTTTTGCAAATGTCCTCCAGTAAATACATCAAAATGTAATTTTGGATTAGTAATATGCATTAGCATGCAACTTTAAAGGCTAATTTCCAGATTTTCAAATCAAGTTCTATTTCGGCCAAATATCGTCCTGTCCTAATAAACCATACATCAGTGGAAAGCTTACTTAAATCTCATTTTCAATGAGTGACCCTTATGACTGGTTTTGTGGTTCAGAGTCCCATGCGTGTGTGATGGTGTACATGGTATATGGATAAACCGACCAGTTAACAAGTTATCATTTCTAGCATTGCTTCTCCCGCTGCACTAAATGGAAATTGAAATAGAGAGCGAGCGCCTGGGAGCAGGACAGTAAATACTGGGTTAGTAATAGGGATTAATTACCAAAGCAAGATAATAATGTGTGAAGGTAATTAACAGTGAGAGCGCTCCAAATGTCAAACTGCTAGTGTGTGTTCAGTGTGTCATTGTATGTGTCAGTAAGTGTGAAGACGCATCACCATGCGCAAAGATGACGGCCTCTATGATGAGTGTGTGTTCCATCAGCCCCGAAGACACACACATGATGAATGTGACTGAAGTGTATCAGCCTCTCTGTGAACTTGCGTCAGCAGCGACAAGCAAATGTGTAAAGAACTCAAAGTAACTCATATCTGAGACACATCAAAGAGAGAACAGCATCATGCGCGCGCGCGCGCGTACGCACGCACAACTACACACACACTGCAGGCGAACGCAACAGACACACACACACACAGGAAAGCAACTGATCGATTTGCACGAATTTAGTCTTCTGAAGATGGACACGGAGTGACCGTCATTAAGACGACCATAAGCTCACCCGCGAAATGAATGATTCCCCCGTTAATCACGCGCGATCTGCATGACAAATCATTACATCTCCACGAATCTGCCCCCTTATCAAACATTCAGCGCTGCGAGGATTTCAAACCACTAAAACACAAAGCGCCGGCCGCGAGCGGGGACGCGCTTAACAAATCCCACGGTGCGCGTGTCGAATGTCGGATAGGAAGAAGAAAAAGAGCGATTGGATTTAATCACCTGTCATTTCCCGACTCACGGTGAGAAAAGCAGTCGCGACGGTGTCTTTGGATGCCATGACGTCCAGCGCCCTCTCCTCTTCCTTTCCTTATCAAGCGAGAGCAGCTATAATGCTCGCTCTCCCTCAGCCAATGCCTATAAACATATCATACTGAAGAGAGCCAGAGAGGGGAGGAGGAGGAGGGCATGAGAGAGGACTTCACACACAAGTGTGCATATATCTATGTAAAGCGAAGAATTAATATGAAAACTTGATTCCAGTTCCTTTTATCTTTTGACTATTAATAATAATAATAATAATAATAATTATTATTATTATTAATAATATGACGTGCATTAGATAGATAGATAGATAGATAGATAGATAGATAGATAGATAGATATTGCATTTTAAAAACACAATTAAAAAATATATATATTTCAATAACGAAATAAAATACCACTTAAGTGTACTTTCAGCACTGTTTATTGACACACTTCCGTACTTTTTTTTACAAAGTGCACTTTGTAATAATGTCAAATTAAAAGTTTTACTTTACAGTACAATTCAAATCACCATGTTGCCACGCTTTAAAGAAGTAGACTTATTTCGAGGGTTGACTAACACATTAAGTATATTGATTATAATTAAGTTTCTGTCATATTAAACTTAAAGATAATACATTTGTTGATCCTAGCTCAACATTACTGCCCAGAAACACATTTTCTTCTATTAGCTTTGAGGGTAACAAACATGTAAGTGTTCAAAAGTGTTCACTTTTTGACAAAATTCACTTTTAGCAAAATAGCACTTTTAAATTGGAAAACAGGCAGGAAAAAAAATGCATGACTCTTGCACTGCTCATATTTTTGTCAAATGCTCCCCCAAGACCACTTACAACTGACTAGCCTATAGAGCTATTAATTAAAACAAAAACAAAAAACAGTAACAAATATGTCTCAGCCAAACCTCTCTATTCAACAGGAAATGCATCAGCGCGAGAGAAGAAACTGTATCATACAACAACTTACTCCAACAGCATCAAGAGAGTCATGCACCTTGTTAGCAGTAAGAGTGACAGACCTCAGCATCTGCCTGCTGGGTAATTGCTAGGAGGTGTTTGCGCCTAGCGTTTCGAGTCTATACTGTGACTCAGTGTTTAAAAATGGGTATTTATAGAGACTAGTGTCAGTGTCCTTGGCAGTGAGAGAAACGCTTTCTTTCATAATAGAGTATTTTAAAATCCCTGTCACTCATAAAAGGATAATACGGGCAGAAAATGATGTCTGTGATTGGACAGAACTGTAAATGGGCTCCCTAAGGACCATGGCACACTTTCTCTCTCTCTCTCTCTTCTCGCTATTAGTGCCTATCCTTCTCTCGGCACACATTTCCTGTGCTTCTCTGTAGCTCTGGCGTTGCTTGCTCTGTTGAAACCATGTCTGCCCTACACTTACCCCTAGGCTGGTTTTGTGTTTGGAAGGGTGGGTAGCAGGGGGAAGGGCAGGAGGCAACTGGCTTTGGTGCTGTCCCTTGTGCCGACCCTCCGGCCCTCTGTATATATCTGCTCAATGAGAGGATGCGTGTGTGCGCGCGCGAGTATGTGCATTTGTGTGGTTCAAGGGAGAAAAGAGACCATGTATGTCTAACACTCTTGGAACAGTAGAAGAACGAAGTGTGCCTGAAGGGCGCATGACAGGAGAGACAGACTAATGCATAACGGAGAAATAAAATATAGACAGATAGCGCGAACGGGAACAGGCATAGCACGTGAATGCGGCAGGAGGATTAGTAAGGATGACGGATTTCCATTGAGATCATCAGATGTGAAATAGGTAAGCGCCTGAAACAAATTAGCATAAGGAGACGTGCATTCATTTCATAAATATTCAGATGATGTTAAAAATAGAGATTTTGCATATCACTATTGATACAGTATATAAAAATCAAACGTTCAATAAACATGCAATGATTCATATAATGCTAAAACACGGATTATTTTGCCTCTGTGGTTATTCTCTGCTAAACTTGAGCTGCTCGTAATTACAGATGCTGATATAAAAAGACTGAATTCAAAACTTATCTAGTGCTGCCACCAAGTGTCTTTATGCAAAAACCACATCCTTCCTCTAAATCCTACTGAATTAGTTTGAGAATATGATGCATTTCATTGCAGCTGTAGGTGCAAACACTACAGCTTAAAAAAAATTAAATGGAGAAGAAACTGATGTCTCTTTTTTCACTGGATCGCAAAGTCTCACGTAGGAACCATTCCCAGCCAGCCCAAACCCAGGATAAACAGGTTCTTTAAAAACAGTGTTGTGTTTGTAAATGAGACTCATGTTGTCAGACACATTGTAAAATGCCAGGATTCCAGCCCTGTAATCCAAATACACTCCTATTTTGGAGCAATATGACGGAAACTTTGTAAATGTTATCTCATTGTCATGCCAAAATTCTATTTGGGCATGTTTACAGCGTAGTCCCCATGACTGGTCATTTCTCCCAAAGAGTGTACGCTGCTTGCCCTTTCTACAGATCCCTTGGTAGGATACAGCAACGCAGATCCAAGTACCCCCGCCAATCTCCACTTCCCAATATTTAGGGGACCCTCTCAGACCTTCTTTGCACAGGATCTGCACCCTGCAGTTAAATCTCTGAGTGTGTTCAGGATAGTCCTGAAGCAGGTGCGAGGCCTTCACTTCCTTGTTCTCATTTCTTAAGATCAGACTTTTATGTGCGGAGTTGGTATTGAAAGTGAGTTTCGATGCAACTGAGGTAAATAGATGGACATGTGAAAATATGCAATATTAGTACACCAAACATAAAGGAGTATGCTGCATTACTTAATCAGAAAATAAATGCTTTTTATTGAAACTTACACTTTAGAAACTCCTTTTGTGTCTCTGGTGGTGGTAATCTTAGGATTTTAGTGTTTGCCACTGCAAAGAAAAAAGTTAAAGTGTTGAAACTTGTGTCATTAATTACTTACACCTATGTCGTTCCAAACCAGTAAAAGCTTTGTTTGTTTTCTGAATACAAGATATTTTGGATGAAAACATGGAGGCATGTGACTGTCCCATTAACTGCCACGTAAATACCACAGAAAAGTCTGTCACAAGTTTCCCGGTTTTCATCCAAAAATATCTTCAAATTGTGTACAAATACTGGTTTGGAATGACACGGGAAAGTGATTAATCACAAAACTTTAATTTTAGGGTGAAGTAACCCTTTAAGGTGATTTGCAGACATAGGCTGCGTTCACACAGCAGCAGAATAAGGTTGTCAGTCCTGTTTTTGAATCCTTAATTCGGTTACGTTCACACACAGTTCGGTTATTTACGGGTGTGGCACAGCATTCAACGGCGTTCCCGGAGCACAGGTGCTGTGTGAACGGAACGGGTCTGGAGTTGAGAGCAGCTTTGCCGCACAAAAGCACGTCTACCGTGTGTTATGTGTGTTTTGGGTAACTTACCGTAAAGGAGAAATAAGCTGAGTGTGATCCTAAAGTTTTATCCCGTCAGTTTTCCACCAGAGCCGCTCCCGTCAGTTTTGTGTTCAAATGCTCCCGTCAGTTTTGTGTTCAAATGCTCAGCTCTCCACCCAAATTTAAAGCTGCTGCAGGTTAATAAAGGTTTGAAGAAAGAACTCTTGTCTTGTCTTGACATTAAGTGATAAGACTTTCAGTTTTACGGACGTCGCCATCTTTGATTTTACTTCGGCACATAACAATTAACTGCTGTGTGAATGAGACATTTCGAGACTCCCACATGTAAATAAAATAGGGTGTTCAACACAGGACTGACAACCGTATTCTGCTGCTGTATGAAAACAGCCATGGTTCTTCTCAAAGGATTTGTTCGCTTCCATAATAAAAATATTTTATTCATCCAAGATGTTCATGTCTTTCTTTCTTCGTTTAAAAAGAAATGAGAAGGAGTTTTTCGGTCTGCCCTACCTTTTTTTAACTGAAGTACTAAAGAATAAAGAACTAACCAACCAGATAACATAAGGTGTGAAGTCATACTTGCGCGAAAATTACAGAAAAACATCCTGGACTGAAGAAAGAAAAACACAAACATTGGGGTGAGTAAATTATCACAAAATTAAACAACTTTAATTGAAAGGCTGATTACTAGTGAGGCTGTGTCCTTCTGAGGCTTTCAGGCTTTCAGTCCTTCTCGGCATTAAACACTAGAATGTATCCTTTCAAATGAGAAGTACCCATAATATAATCATGAAATATATTTAAATGAAAACTTTTACTAACCTTTTCTGGAAATCATTAATAAACTCAACTTGCTGGTTGTGTTTAGCTTTTCTATTAGTTCATTAACCGCCATGGAATCCCGCTCAAAAGAATTGTATGGATGCACAAGGAAGACGAATGGTTTTTTATACTCAATCAGTGAGGGCAGAGACACGGTGCGCTGTAGAGAGAAATACATAAAACACACCTTGAATGTGACTTAAGATTTTACTAGACAATTTAACATCAATTTCTGTTTCACATCCATTTTCAATCACTGTACCTCTAGAAATTGAACATCAGTGCTTGAATGAGAGAGCAGCTGCAGGCGTTGTAGATCAGCATCTAAGGTCCTCATATTGCTGATCTCCTTCTGTAGAGTCTTTATGAATCCTTCCACTTCCTTCACTGCAAAATTTGTCTGTCCTTGGATCAGCTCTTTCACTTTGCTTTGATTGTCCTTTATAGACTGGATCAACTCTGTGAAGTTCTTTTCATTTTTCTCCAGTGCCTTAATTGCTGAAGCCTAATAATGAAGAGAGAGCAGAGTCTTTAGCTATGCAAGCAAATACAATACCATTAAAAATGAAGACTGTTACAGTTTCAAAGCGAACATAAATGCTCTCTAACCTTGAAAAGCTCCACAGCTTGTCTCAGTTCTTGCACATCTTTCTCCTTAGTTTCAATTATGTCAATGGCCCGCTTCTGCAGCTCCCCCAACTTAATCTTAAATGATTAGTTTAGTTCAATTGCAGCTCAGCTAAGTAGTACAATTCTAGTGTTTTTAAGCCTTTTAACACTTTTATTGGCACTGATTGTACAGGGAAAAAAATGACATGGACCAAAGTCAGGTTCATTCCACCCACATAAGTAATGTGTCGAGCATGTGTGCTAACCACTGATAATAGGCTGGCAGCTGGCCATTTTTGGATAATCAGTCTCACTTAGTAAATATGTCTGACTGTCAAGTTCCAAAATCTAACAGAAATCAGCATGAGCCTATATCACGTTATTATGAGTTTCTAAATTAAACACCAAACATGTTTTTGAAAATAATGTTGTAACAATATTTTACAGTTTTACAGATCTTACTGTGTTTACACAGTTTTTAAACAATCAAATCCCTATCTCTGTGAATTCATGTAAATATTCTGGGTGTGGTTTAATCTGTGGAATCCAGTGAACCCAACAGGCTAATCAATACTATTAATTTTTAAATGGAAAGTTAAGAGAAATATCCATTATATATCATTTGTTTTTCTTTTTTGTTGTTTAGCTAAGGCAACCGACTATGAATCATCCATTACAAAATATTGCATTATAGCACTCACTAGTCACGCCACTCTCCAATTAAAGTAGCTTTCACTATAAACCAACATCAGCGTATCACTACTAAACCCTGAGCCCTGGTCCAGACTTCAAAAAATTATATTTTGCATTACAAATCACATTTCTGACCTGTTTATTGGCCACTTCCTCTTCCACAGGGATGGCAACGTGACCTCTGTGTTTATCAGTAATGCACAGGTGACAGATGCACACCTGGTCTGTGCGGCAGAACACAAACAGCTTTTTGCCATGATCAGGGCAGATATTCTCCCGCACCACTGCATTCAGCTCCATAAGCCTGTGCCTCTTTCCCACATGCAAAGAGTTATGAATGGAAAGATGATGCTCACAGTATGATTCCTCACACTCAATACAAGTCTGTTCGGCTTTGCGCTTCTTTCCGATGCATGCATGGCACTCGACATCTGTGGATCCACTTGAATGAAGAGCTGGAGCTGTTTCCTCCATGATTGTGGATGTGCTGGCACTGGCAGTACTTGACTGAGTTTCGTTTCCTTGTAAGTATGATTATGGCACTGGCAATGCGGAATTTAAATTTTAAGGATATGGGTGTGGTTTCAACCCGGGAGCCAGATAGGAATGACTCATAGCACTACTACTGACAAAACCAATGAAAGAAGCAAAACACTATCCTTTTTCAATGAATAAATCTAATCTAAGACTCAAATTAACACATACACACATGACAAAAACTCTCATTTTCCCATATGCTCAGGGAATGAAGACGACAAGACGATATTTCAGTTTCTAATCAATATTGTTTTTTGGAATATGTGACATATTTGCTTATAAATTAATGTGGTTTGTTATTTACTTTAGTTGAACTGCCCTTAAGCCAAACAACATTTAATTACAGGACTTCAAACATGCTGGTGAAACCCAAGGACAATATAGGCTATTCCTCCCATAAGCTTGAGTGCAAAATCAAATGCTAATATAGATTTACTGCATATTACACTAAAGTATAAAATGCATACTTAATTTTAAAAGTATTGATATTGATAAGTCAATATAAAAGTAGGCCTGCATTATACCCACATGACCTTGCTACCTTGCAGTTTGCTACATAGGACACGTCAGATATTTTCTTCTGTTTCATTCCTACTGACTGCCAGAGGCACTAATATTTTGGATTATAGCAGCACTAGCCAGAGTTTTTTGTAGGTAGCAATCCATCGTCCATTTTAGATACATTTTTAGATAGTTCTTGATTCTGATTGTTTTTCTGACTTGAACCTTCTCCGTTGAACCTTCACCTCAGGAAGGGTCGCACACCTAAAGCTTGAGACATTTAGGTCGTCGGTTGATCGTTTTAGAGTATTGGAAAACCAGCTCTATCAGTTAGAGTACTGGAAAACCAACACAGCAAACAGTGTTTTCCGTCTGCTTCTCGATTTGAGACTGAATTTGTTCCTGAAGGTTCTTTCTTTTCGAATGCTGTTGCACAGCCGATGTTTGAAGGTCTGTGGCAACATACGATTGGTTAGTGAGTGTTGACCTAAAAGATGCATATTTTTACATCCCAATTGCTGTTCATGACAGAAAGTTTATGCATTTCAGTTTCCAAAATCAAGCCTATCACTTCAAAGTGCTACCTTTCAAACTTTGCCTCACTTGCCATGTCTTCACATGGTGTGTGAGCACAGCCCTACCTCCTCTTTGGATGAGAGACATGCATATTCTGCCTTATCTGGATGACTGGCTGATTTGTGCCCCCAGAAAACAGCAGGTCATACAGGACTCCAAACTGCTTTTAAGGCATGTGCAGAAGATGGGTTTTTCTGTAAACGAGAAAAAGAGCTGTCTGATTCCATCTCATCATCGTGGGCTGCCTCTATAGAGGAGTCTCCTTGGCGGACATCTACCTTGCCACTACCTGGGTTTCTCTATGCACATTTGACAGACTTTATAAGGTCAACATTGCTGCTTATCATGACATGTGTCCTGCGGTTCTTCAGGAGCAGCCCTAATTTTTAATCCTGTAGGTGCGTTCTTCTTGACTCTGTTGGTATGTGTCGTTCAACGTATTTATACTGCCTCTGGCAGTCAGTGGAAATGAAACAGAATGCTAGTTATGCATCTAACTGAGGTTCTGTCAAATTCCAGATGACCCCCAGAGTTCTTTGTCACTTGGAGTGTGTGAGAAAGACGTACCGAGGCTGAGTGCTGAGTTACTGTGGCTTATAACACCTCAGAACTCAGCATATGTCACTATGTGACCTTGTTGGTATATGTTCTCGACCTATCTGGCTGGCGCTGCGATAGGATTCATACTGCCTCTGACAAGCATCCTGAATCCACAGAACCTCAGTTACATGCATAACTAGCGTTAGATGTGGATTTGTTATAGCTACTACTTTTTTAAACATTTCTCAGAGAAGAATACAATTAATACATCTTAATATGTTACTAATACATTAAGCATGTCAAGTAGCCTAATAAAAAAGTCAGTGTGGTTCTGCCATGTTGGTATTATCTACGATGAGAATTCGTGAACTTCTCCTGCTTAATCTTACAGAGGTGCACATTTTAGCCTATGCTTATCATATACACCATCTGACTTAGGCTACTTGTGCAGTTTTAATTTATTCATTATTATTCTCATTAATTGATCTTCTGGTTGGCTACATGAACTGCATTTGCTTTCAATGTAATCTAATTTTTATTTGCACATTTACAATGGGCGGATATCCTATTAACCCCATGTCTGTAATGTAAAATGGTGAATTTGCCATTAAATAAAGAGATGAAACATAAAACAAATAACATTAAGAAATATTTAGTTTTATGAGTTTTGAGTCAGGTCAGTGTACTAGTTGTTTCACCAGATCAGCACTATCTGGTGAAACAACTATACTATGAGGTCATCATCACTTGCTGGGGTGACTTGGACTGCAGTAGCGCATCATCTAATCGACTGTAATCTAATTCACATTCTTTGCAAAGCCTTGCTTGAGTATCACTGAAATTACAAGCAGACTTCTACTGACAGACCTGTCTTGTAGGCTATCTCAGAAATGAACTTTTTGCTAGATCTTATAGATGAAATTTGAAGAGCTAATATCAAATAAACGCAAATGAAATCAAAGACAGAAACACACAAATGAGCCCAGTGACAAAATAATAATTCAATACATTTAATAACTGTAATAAAACCTTAAAAATGTATGTTATTAGTAAAGATCTCTGCCCCGTTACTATCCATTATTCTTTCATTTATTCGTAGGTTTCATTATCCTATGACTTATCATTGCTCATATCTTGATTTCTGTTCCATAGTGCTGAAACAATCAAATGTTCTCGTCTTCATCCATCACAATGAAAGCGAGTTTTTAAACTTCCTACATAAATTCTACTGGGAATGTGAAACTCCTGAAGCTATAGACATCTAATAAAAATCAAGCTGACACCTTCTTAAAAAGTCATTGCAAAAGTTCTTCATAACAGCTATAGCCTCATTTGTTTTACAGATGACATTTGCATTGTGATTTTATCTAACTCAACAGCATTCCTATTTTGTCTGTCCAAATAAGAATCACTTCCTTGTGTTTCTGAACAACCAACTGTCATTCAGTGTCAAACTGTTAAGATTAGCTCATAAGAAAAATTTTACCACACACTGTACATATAGCAGTTAAGGAAATTAGCTAAATGTAGTTTTAACTTATATACTATCTCTGTTTTCAACTACTCTACAAAAATGCTACAGTTCTGGTCCTCCCCTCTTTGACCTCTTTGAAACTATCTTTAAAATGTTTCAACTTCTGCTACTCCACTGTGGAGGTAGGTTGGCTGCTTTAATCATCATTATTCTTATTACAACTGCAATTCAGCTACAATTGCAGTGCTATATAGAATATTTTGGTCTAGAGAGAACTGGTTCAGGTTTCAAAAAAGAAATACTTCTAGTTAGATTATATTACTTTTTCAAATACTCATAATCAGATTATAGTTACCTTTTATTGATTACATGATTATTTAGATTATCCCATTTAAATAAATGTTATGAACATGTTAAGGAATAAGTAATCTAAATGTAGTATGATGATGTTACCTGAAATGTGTACTGTAATGGATTATGTTTCTGACATAATTATGTACTGGACATAATTTGTAATCAGTAATGGACTACAACTAATGGACTACAAGAACCTACCTAGCTCACACACCAAATATCAAACAATCAATATTCAGTTCATTCAGAAGCTAAATAAAAAATCATACATGAACAGGAATTTTCCCTTTAAGCAAAACCACAAATCTAATATACTGCAACATTTATCTGATGGTTTGTTTACCAGATAAAAATACTATTTCCTGGGAATACAGCAGCAAGATGTTTCGGACATCTGTGATTGTGACCTCTTCTTGTTCTTGTTCTGTTTGCCTTGAGTGTTTCTGTGATGACATTCAACCAAACTGGCACAGAGGCAAAGAATCCTACATAATGTATCATGGCACAACAATGTTTAATGCGATGAGGATCATGACCGAGGGCTTCTCTCCTTCCTTTGATGGCATGCTGGGCCCAGGAGTCTATGTCACCCGAAGCTTTGAAAAAGCCTCCCGTTACCCTCTGCATTCAAATGGGGATATGCTTGCTGTTCTCAGACTCAGCGTAAGAGTGGGAAGAGTGAAGAAAATTGACTACCAAAGTCATCCTTTACAGAAGACCTGGCATGAACATGGATATGACACAGCGTGGGTTCCTCCTAACTGTGGCATGGTGAACAGTGGCCTAGAGGAGAACTGTGTGTATGATCCGAGCCGAATCACTGTGCTGGATGTCATGCCAAACCTCAAATTCTGGTAGATTTTGTATTTGTTTTTTAATATCATACAAAAAGTTTGACCTAACTCCTTAAGTTATTTGTTTGATGTTCATCTTAGCTGTTCTCCAGTTATTTAGAGGTTCTAGATGTCTTTTTCACATGAAGCATAGATGCAATTTTTGCCAATAATAAGTTTATTATACAAAATATATTTTATATATTTACCATGTTATAATCTCAATCTTATATGAACCATTAAACAATTCATTTAAATTGTTACAGTAATAATTTTTTTTTAAATGTCAAAACAATGTTAAACTAAAGGAACCAAATGGCACAGACTGTACAAAAAAAAAAAAAACTTTGCATTTGAATAATCTCATGTTGATAAAAACGTAAGAAGGTGATAAAACGTAAGAAATATTAGTGCGTAGAATTGTTTTCATATCATTCTTATTTGACATAGTTTAACAAGTTTAACAAAACAAACAAACACACATACCAATTAATCCTCCACCAAAGCTGTCTTTTATGGTGTCTCAGGTAAGTCTCTGCTCTGAGTGTGTTTTGAGGGAGGAGTGGCTTTGAAAGGAGGCGTGGCTTTGCAGAGTGCAAGGAGGGTGGGGATCTGGCTTTCCAAGCTAACTTGCTATTGCTAGCCTTTCCAAAATCGCCTACCCTACCTTTAAATGTAAAACAAAAATGATGAAGTACTGAAAAATGGCTTTCAAAGCTAACTTGCTATTACTAGCCTTTCCAAAAAATGTGTACCCTACCTTTAAATGTAACATAGTAATGATGAAGTATTGGAAAATGTGAATGACAGGCGTTTTTTTTGCCCTGGTTTGTCCTATTATAATGATTATTCAAACAATAAATAGCACTGAATGTCTATGCTCAGTTTTTAGATTTGGGTTTTGCCTGTTCAAACTGCATTTGTAGTTAAGAGTTGTAACAAACATGAAAACCAGAGAGATGTCTATGTGTGACAAAACAAGCAATTGAAGCTGAGAGAAGGAGGAAAATCAATAGCCATTACAACTATCTGGAATGTCCTGAAGAAGAAAGAAGCCACTGGTGTAACAGTCAGTGAACAGGTAGGCCAAGGAAAACAACTGCAGCTGATGACAGAAACATTGTGAGGGCTGTCAGGAAAACCCCTAAAACAGCTGTAAGTGAGATCCTCAACAACTTCTTGAGAGCTGGATTAAAGGTATTACAATCGACTTTTCAAAGAAGACCTCATGATCACAGGTACAGAGGCTACACCAGAAGATGGAAACCACTCATTAGCAAGAAGAACAGGAAGGACAAGCTGGAATTTGCTAAAAAGTACAGAGATGAGCCTCAAAAATTGTGGGACAAAGTTTTATGGACTGATGAGACAAAAACAAACCTTTACCAAAGTGAAAGCGTAAAGGGTAAAGTTTGGTGAAAGAAAGGATCTGCTCATGATCCCAAACATACAAGCTCGTCTGTGAAAGCCGGAAAAAGCAGTACAAAAGAAGAATGTCAGCAGGAATGAGAATTCAAAGTCAAAGTCAAGTAAACAGGCTTGGACTTATCTGTCTCTTCTCAGACTGGTATAGTGTGCATATTAAGTTTACACACTTCAATAATAATCATTTGTATTTAGGCGAAAAAAATGTCAGTGTCTGTGTAAGCTAGATGTCAGTGTCTGTGGTGCCTTACAGTATGTTAAAGGAGTTAACTACATTCTTAACGCACCCACCCACACACGTGGATCCACCTACATTATAAACTAAAAGTGAAACCAAAGTTCTTTTGAAAAGTGTTCCCAAAGACTATCAGCAGCAAAAGATTCAGTAGAAGGTAAGTCACATTAAAATAAAGAAATGTATTAATTTCATCTAAATTTTGAGATCTGAATATAACTTTTATATTGTATTTTTAAAATATACAAAATAAAAGCATATTTGATTCAATCATACATAAACACTATATTTGGTTTAACTTTTTAGTGGGTCTTATGACAATCAGCAGCTGTTTCTCAACTTTTGAGAGAGAAATATGGAACAGCTATTATCATATCTGAAAATATTTTATATATATATATATATATATATATATATTTGGTTATTTATTTATTCAGCTAATTATCCTGATTTTAAATGGCTTTGGTTACTGTAGAATAAAAAGTACATGGGGACAACGTAGAATCCAAAGTATGGCAATGGAATGCAGCGTTTTCCTGGAAGGAGAAAATTCGTCATGTACCATGGCACTACAATGAGAAATGCACAGAAGATCCAGAGAGAAGGATTCAAAGTATCTTCTGGTGGCATGCTTGGTCCAGGAGTTTATGTGAGTCGGAGTAAACAGAAAGCTTCCTGTTACCCTATAAATGCTGGAGGAGAACAGTTGGCCATTCTCAAACTAAGTGTTCGAGTGGGAAAAGTGAAAAGAATTGATTATCAGGGTCATCCCTTACAGACAACCTGGCATCAGCATGAGTAATTAATAAATTAAAATATGCACGTAGCATGAGCAAATGCTAATAATGCTAAGTAATCTCTATTATTAAAGAATATAGTCAACCCCCAAAGAAGAACATTCTGTCATGACACTGCTTGGGTCCCTGCAGACTGTGGAATGGTACCCAGCGGATTAGAAGAAGACTGTGTTTACGATCCGAGCCGGATCAAGGTTCTAGACATTATTCCGAACTAAAATGCTAAATCCTTTATTTTTATAACCCAAACTGTAATGGAAGAGTTTTGTCAAATGGTTTATCTGTAAAACATTTTATGTAAATGAATGAATCAATTGATCGTTCATAAAATATACAAAATAAAAAAGCATAGATGCACAATCAGCTGACTTTGAGACTCAATGAAACCCATGTGCTTGTCTCTTGTTAGTTGTTCAGTTTTAGATTAACTGTATACTATGGATAGGCGCTGAAGTTTAGTGGGTCTTATGACAATCAGCAGCTGTTTCTCAACTTTTTGAGAGAGAAATATGGAACAGCTACATAAAAAAATGAAAACATATTTGTTTTGTTTTCAAAAACAACTAAAGGTTTTGTCATTGTTTTGTTGTTAATTATTATATAGTTTTTTATTCATTATTATATTAAATGTTATAATTGTTATATGCATTGCTGAGAAAATAGTATAAATACAATATTAAAAATATTATATACATATATATATATACATAAGCATCTGTACATCTGTACTGTCTTTTCAATTTCAGTTTCAGTATCTGTCACATAAAGTATTCCTGGATTGGAGGTTTCAGACAGACTATATATATATATATATATATATATATATATATATATATATATATATATATATATCCAGGCTCATTAATTGCATTTGTGTATGTATGTATGAATGTATGTATTTATTTATTCAGTCAGTCAACCATCTTATCTACTGTACATCATTGTGCTTCAGTCCTATTTTTTTAATAAATGGTTAAATGGCTTTACACTTTTATCTAATCTCTAAATAGCATAAAAAAGTACAATTTGACCTAAGCAGCAAGACGATTATCGAGTAGAATCCAAAGTAAAGTGATAAAGCATTATACATGAAGTTTTAATGTATATTAAATTACACTGGTCATGTCAGTCACAATTTAAATGATAGTTTATGGGAAGATTGCTAATCTATCACTTCAAAATCACATCATTTTCTGTTACATTCATTTAAAAACAAAGAAAAATGATATTTAGTTTTTTCTACTTATAAAATTTCACATTACTTGCTGTGAGACCCTTGAGCAAGGCCCCAAACCTTCAACTCTGCTCTGGATGTGCGTGTGTGTGTGTGTGTGTGTGTGTGAGTGTGGTGTGTGTGTGTGTGTGTGTGTGTGTGTGTGCACTTGGAGGGAGCACAAATTCCAAGTATGGTTCACCATATTTGGCCACAAGTAACATCTTTTCTTTTCTTTTCTTTTTGTACCTATTTAAATTAAGGACTAGTTTAGCTGAATTAATTAAAAAGAGTAATTAATAGATTAAAATGTACGTAAATTGAAACATAAGCTGTACATGAGCAAATGCTAATAATAACAGGTCTCCTATTATTAAAGGTATAGTCAACCCCCCAAAAGAGAACATTCTGTCATCATTTGCAGTCCCTCATATTGTTTCACACCTGTTTGGCCACAAGATGGCGAGGCATCATCGTCTTCAAAAACCGTATTCCTATGTCCACGAAATGGCAGCACCATCTAAAACACCTATGAAAAAAAAGAAGAAGAAGTAATAGGCTAATTATGCATAAAACAGAAAGAAAGTTGTATAGATGTGCATGTCAGGAATTAGTTCATATGTGTTCAAATACTGATTTTAACAGTTTCATCTGCCATTTCATCTCATTGATGGCAGTTACAGCGAAGAGTAATTTTAATCTGGTTTTATTTTTTTAATACCTAAATTTTATGTTAACACATTTGTGTAAATTGTGCTGCATTTATAGTCTGTGTTTTCTATTAAGTTTTATGTAAGCTTAATCTAAACTTCCCAGATGACAGCAATACATTTTAAAAAGTGTATTGAAACACTTTTTTGACTCCCTCAGCAAAGATAGGAAAATAATCGAACATTGATTAATTTAAATGCTAAGACAAAAAAAAAGAAAAGAAAACGTCTTCCAGTCATCATCCCATCCTACACTAGTCGACAATTTTCATCCCTGACAACAACATTAGGCTAAGTGGAAGAGGTTTGATCAGGCCTATCAGCCTTGTTTCCAAAGAGAAAAGAGATATCAGTCTTCGCAAATAGTAGCCAGTTCTCATTCCACCTGGGCAGTAGATCAACCTTCTAAAGCCCTTCTGCCACCTTCTCACCTTCCTGTGATTGAAATATTTGAAATTCTTGCTTCTCTGCTGCACTCCATTATGCACCGCTCTATTTATTGCCCGGATGACAAAATGTTTTATAAGATTGCATTGAATTTTAGGCTACCTGCTCTTACAGCATTTGTCAGTGTCAAAATGACTGAGAAGGCCAATCAAATCAAGAATGTGTCTCTGCCCAGAGGGGGAGTTCTGTAACATCCAGCTTATTATTTCAATTCTAAGCATCCTGCTTAAATGCTTCTCCTCACAGAATGAGAGTTCAAAAAAAATGAGTCAAACTTGTCTTGCCAGACTTTCTTTCTTAGACTAAATACTTTAATTTGATGTTTCTTTTCAGACTGGCTTTAGTTTGCTCTTTGGATTACATTCATTGAATTTGATTGCATTTGGATTTCACCTTTTTAGGAGGTAACATGCTTTTATTCTGTTTCCGTTTCAGTGTCACCATCTTCAATAGTAGGTTGAGCAACTGCTGTTTTGTTCAATTTTATTTCATGAAAAACTGTATCTAACACAATCTTTTGAGTTAGTGTAGAAAATTAAAACCATACTTATGTTATTGTTTATATTAATAAAATCCTTTCATAAAAGGTGACCACATCCTAAAAGAAGAGTTACTTTTTAGAGGCTATTAGGCATCAAAAAAACTACTGAGCTATCGTTTTTACAATTTTGCTTATTTTAAGTCATAATAGTCATAATTAATAAGTCATAATTACATAATTTGATGCAATAGGATAATTATAAAGGGTCTTCTTTTTAAAATTTTACACTGCAAACTGGATATTTTTGTTCACACAGTATTTAAATATTGTCTTTTGGAAGATGTCATGGGAAATGGCAATGGAAAACAGAAGCTTTATCCTGGAAGGAGAAAATTCACCATGTACCATGGCACTACTAGGACAAATGCACAGAAGATCCAAAGAGAAGGATTCAAAGTATCTTCTGGTGGCATGCTTGGTCCAGGAGTTTATGTGAGTCGGAGTAAACAGAAAGCTTCCTGTTACCCTATAAATGCTGGAGGAGAACAGCTGGCCATTCTCAAACTAAGTGTTCGAGTGGGAAAAGTGAAAAGAATTGATTATCAGGGTCATCCCTTACAGACAACCTGGCATCAGCATGGCTATGACACTGCTTGGGTCCCGCCGAATTGTGGAATGGTACCCAGCGGATTAGAAGAAGACTGTGTTTACGATCCGAGCCGGATCAAGGTTCTGGACATTATTGTAAACCAAAGGAGCTACTAGAATTTTTTCTGGCACCTACATTTTTTAGTAACAAAATGCTCCACCACTGAAGCTTGCGAGATACTTCATACGTAAAAACCTAGTTTGAGCAAATGAATAATAAATGGATCAATCATTTGGAAGTAAAATTATAAAACACTTCTGAGAAGCTGCACGAGTCACATGAGTCACACGGATTTCAGGGAAGTTGTTGCAGCTTTTTATGGGTTTCCCATCTGCATACCGCACATACTCAACACATTTTTGAGAAAGGTGAAACCCTACTGAGGACTGTATCTTCTTAAGTGGTTGTAATGCTTATTATTTAAACATCAATGCAAACTGAAAAGTTAGTTATGCTTTAGTATACAGGAGTCTACTTTAAGTCAGTACGTTCTGTGACTAATGTACATTTGTTAGTTATTTGTTACTACAGTATAGTTGTAATACAAAAGAAAAACTAAATTTACTACATTTTGAGGACACATATTTTACTAAATTTTTAGTACACAACTGTGGAACCTACCTACAGTGGAACCTACTAGCTATATTAGCTATATACAAACCCACCTATATACATACTTTCTGTATTACTATCGCACTTACACAGTTTTTATACAGCACCTTTTAACTCAAACTATTGTTTTGTATTTTTCCCTTGCTGTATTTCCTTGTACCTACTTAATCAGTTATGCAAACCAACAAAGAGAAACCGTCCCTAAGGCAAAATGAAACTTGTTTTTTCTTGTAAAGCAAGTACAGGCTCTCTTTCAGTTTGACATACATGTACAGCCTATGACATTTCTTTTTGTCCCGCACACACATTATTTAAAGCATGTAAAACTCCTTTTGTGTGTGTGTTGGTGGCCATATTATCTCTAATATTGGTTTTCTTGCTATGATTTATAAACTTGCAACGTTTATTAACAGCTTGTAAAGATATATAGTATGAGCTCTTTTTACTAGGCTCTTTTTATGGTTTATGCTATTATAGTACAGTAAAATGGCAAAATGGATATAGTAAAAACTGAACTCACCCCATGATTTACAATCCTTTGAGTACATGACTTTTATCTTTCGAACAAATACAATCAGAGTTGTATTTAAAAAAAAGTCCCGACTCTTCCAAGCTTTAAAATGGCGTTAAACAGTGGTTGAGATTTTGAAGCAGAATAAAACACATTAATCGGTCAGGGTGAGTAAATCATGGGATAATTTTAATTTTTGCGTGAACTAACCCTTTAAGGCTTGAATCATTTGTAATTCGTATTTAATCTGATGTAAACCCATATACCGTTTTATATTCTAATTAATTATTCTGATTTATCCAAACAATGTCCACCTCTGTGCTACTTTCTCTCTCAGTAAAAACAAGTCTCGAAGGGATATTTCACCCAAAAACAACCTCATTGTGGCTCCAAACCTGCAAGCGAGGGCAGCAGCGTCAAAAACACTCCATCTTGGACTGTTTTCTTTTCTTATTGTGTCCATAAGATGGCAGCACCGTCTAAACAAAATCAACAAGGATTTTAACTTTTTCTGCCATAATTGCTTCCAAATGTCTATTATTATTATTATTATTATTATTATTATTATTATTATTATTATTATTATTATTATTATTATTATTATCATCATCATCATCATTAAAATGTACATTTTGTAAATATACGAATATCTCATGTCATGTGTTTTGTTACTCTTACCATACTTCAACCCAGATACCCTTCACTACTCCTAAATGGATTTTCTGCCAGCTTACTGTTTGGGAGATCGAACACTAATTAAGATTGTTAATGAAGATTTCATTTACCACTTCAAACTTGAACACATAGCACAACACAACACAATCTGCCAGTCTACAGTTTCTACAGACAACACTCTCACACAGGAGGAGACCGGGAGAGCCACGGAGAACATCAAAGAGAATTAAGAAATAGTTGCTGTAGATTTTTGCTATAGTTTTAACAAGCATGCATCTTCTTTGCTGAATAGAGACATACCAGTAGCAGTAAGCACATCCAACCAAATCTACTCATTGTGGTTGAGAGCTGCTTTTATTTAAAACTCAATAATTACGTTAATACTGAGTAACTTGCATTTTAAGCACTACTTTTGCTATGCCAAAGGCAATTGTTTCAAGTCGCACATTTTAAAACAGAACATTTTCCTTCCTGAATAAATCATTGCTGTCAAATTAATTGGTTGGTAATAATTAAATTCGAATCAGTCGTAAATAAAGCCACTAGTTTTAATCCTGAATGAATCAGTGTTTTGAATGAACCTGTGAGAAATGATTCAAAGGCTGAGTCATATTGAAAAAACATGCACTTGTTTTGACCCTGAATGAATCTGTAGATCAAAAGATTCAGTGGTTCACCTTTAGCTTTGATTTTGTACCCCAGTACAGATGGAGAAACATACAATCACACACTTTTTCTATTATAATAGGCATTTCCCAATAACTTAATAACTTTATGACAACTTGTTCAACTTGCAACAATACTATAAAACAATGCAATGTTTAACTATCCTTGTAAATGTTAAAACCACCCGACCCCACGCACATACAAGGTGGTTTGCTGTAATATTGCTAACTATGAATTGTAGCCCTGCTGAAAAAAAAAAAACAGCATTTGCTGGTTATGTTTTGAAGCCGGTATGCTGGTTTATGCTGGTCCTAGCAGATAAGGACCAGCTTAAACCAGCAAATGACTAGCATAAACCAGCTCAAACCAGCATCCCAGCATCAAAACATTGCATATGCTGTTTTTTTCAACAGGGAGTCTACACCTTCAGTCTTCATGGGACCTCCAGAAAGCACAGTC
Organism: Puntigrus tetrazona; assembly: GCF_018831695.1. Taxonomy (NCBI): domain Eukaryota; kingdom Metazoa; phylum Chordata; class Actinopteri; order Cypriniformes; family Cyprinidae; genus Puntigrus; species Puntigrus tetrazona. The sequence goes on along the minus strand of NC_056700.1, from coordinate 18,058,954 downwards.
TTGCTTCTCCTTTCAACACACTGTCTCAGCGGGCCAGATATTTAGTGGTCTAATTATCAAAGTTGGTGGGCATTTTCACCTTGCTGTCCCAGAGGAAGCAGGAATAAGAATGCAAAACCCAGAAACACTTCAAGTCAGCATACATCTTCCAGATGTCTCGTGGTTGAGCTGCACGCTAATGATCTATAGCTCCATTCAGAGTCGTGCAGGATTGTAGGGCAACCCACCAAATGAATCTTTAATGAGAACATTTTGCAGTGAATTAATGTATTAATGGTAAGTTATTTTTATTCTCATTAATGGCATATTTCTGTGCTCCATGTGCTGTGAGAAATGTTTTCCTGTCTATGTAAAAAAAAAAAACTACATTTTCTGAAACCCCTTTTAGAAAAAAAAAACATCTGTGGTATCACTGCTTCGCAAAACATGCCCAGAAGCGATCTTATTTGTTTGCATAAGAAAAGCGAGACATTTTATTATTAGTTTTAGCTAAAAACTATTTTTTTCCTTTTTTCAGTATGCGCATGTGTCATAATTTCTCACACCCTGCCTATTTAAATAGCCTATACAGCGCGTTGCGTAATAACCTGCGCATCAATTCATTATGTAACTCAAGGACAGAGCGTGCATTCACAATCGCACTTTCTGCAAATCATTTCGAATCCCTCTCCTGCTCTAAGTGAATTTTGAAGCAATCGCACTCTCTCTTTGTCTCTCTCATTCAAGTCTAGTTTTTCGTACGTCAAGCTTCGCAAACGTAATTAAACCAAATGTAATCTAACAGGATATGCACAGAAGCTCATGAATAATTAACCAGCCTCGAATCAAAAAGGTGGCCGTGGCTTGTTTATTTGCAGGCACTTGTGGGTATAAGCTAGCTGAAACACAATCACACACGCGCGCGCGCGCACACCACATATTGCAGGATTGAAGTGAACGATAAGCAGGGTTGACTCGCAGGTGCAGTGGTTTGAAACGACCTTATTTTCCCCACTTTCATCAGATGAACTAAGGCTTGTCAGGCCCACTAATAAATCCTACGCATTTTATGTAATCCAGACTTCAGATAGAGCAAATTTCAAGGTGAACCTCGCGGTAAACAAAGTGCGATTTGAACTCTCAGTTTCCAGTATTGACCTTGAGTTGTAAGTCTGTCAGACAGCCTGGGAGTAAGTAGACTAGACATTGTGTTTACTCCCTGCCAACTCTGTCCCTGTTTGAAGAGCCTCTATGGACATCTCCAAAGCCAGCACTTACATTTACTCAGCAGAGACAAACACAGACTAGAAGACACACGTAAGAGCCAAAAGTCAATCCAGTTAAGAGCTTCTCTACAAAAAAAAGGAGCGTATACACATAAGGTCGCGCACACATCACCTCAAAACATACTGTCTTTATTCAAATTTACAAAAAAGAAAAGGAAAAAATACAACAGAATAAATACATTTTTAGTACACACCATCGTGAAATCTCAGTACCAACAGGGCCCAATCAAGGCCACATCAATGCAGTCCAAAAAGAAGGCAGAAACCAGGATGAATGCAGTAACTCCACACCCAGTTTACAGTTGACCTAATCTACCTGAAAAAAAAAAAATAGGCAATGACATGTGAAGGATTCAATTATTTAAACCTTTAAGGCCGGTTTACACCAAGAGCAGTAACTACAGCGATTACATAATTGGTTTAATTCTATGATAATATGGAAGTCCATACGACAACTACAACGATAACGACGCAGAGGAACGATACCGTTGAAATCACTTTCGAAATTATTTTTTTCAAAAATACTGACAGCCAATAGCTTGAGCAGCTCGGTTTACAGTTCGAATTGTCTAACTATCGTTATAGCTATCACTCTTGGTGTGAATAGGCCTTTAGTCCTAATCAAATAAGCTCCAGGGGATCTGTCTTTTTAATCATTCTTCTTACAGTACAATATAGGCGTTAATATTTCATATAACCTTTTTAGGCTCACATTTTTGACAAAGAATGACATTTCTCAGGTTGTTTGGCAAGGTGCGTGTGTGTTCGTACTGCACGAAGCACCCTGTAACGGTGCAAATGATTGTGCAGTGAAACAGTGGTTCTGGTTCAGTCCAGTCACAGTGAGTCCTTGTGGCCACAAACAGTGTTCAATATTATGGATGTCAATGCAGAGTGTGAGCTCAACCCAGAAAAAAAAAGACGTCATTTATATTTATTTGGAGCTTCTGCATTCAATTGAAGTAAAAATAAAAGTTCTGTTTGGGAAGAGCAACACATCCGATATTGTATTGTGGCAGGGTTTAGTCTGCTTCAGTCAATTCCGTGTCTTCCAGTTATATCCTGGGGATTTCGATGTGGGATTATATATAATCTTCTCCTCAGTTATCATTTGATCTTTTTTGTTACTTGAAGACTACAGTACTGTTGTCACTTTTCACAATGGCATTCAGTGATATTTACATTTAAATGCATTTACATAGAACATCTTTTTCATGTTTTTTTTCCTCCAATAAAAAAAAACAACAACAACATTTGTAATCTATTTTCGAACATCATGTACAAAAGTGCATTCTAGCTGAAGCAGACCTGTCAGCTCTCATAAATCATCTTGACTTTTTAAATGTGGGATATTTTTTTTGTAATGATTGTTTGTGCATATGTTTTGCACATTTTTAGCATCACTACATTTTCATTTTGTCATCTTTTTTTTTTTTTTTTTTTTTATGAGCAACTTTGTATACAATCTGTTCTTGGCAAAAATGTGAATCATTTTGAACCCTAACAATGTGACATCCGCAAAGAATTTCCAAGCAGGGTTTAAAATTGATGCATGTTTGTTTTTGTCTGTGTGTATGTGTAAACACCAAGAATCTTTGTGCAGACACTTATTCAGGACTTTACTGTAATATTCAGTGCTTTCTTTTGAATAATTCAGTTCTCTTGCTTTTGTGAATGTATAAACAATTTCTGTACAAATATTAATTTTCCTACTCCCTTGTGTGTTGCCGTAACTTTTCATCTGTGTTATTCCGGCCTTGCGTTTCTCATTCCCGTGTGGTGCCATTGTCTTGCTCGCTGCCATAAAAAAAAAAGTTGAAATCTCGTTCTTTCTCTGTCGTAATTAAATGTGATCTGGAATACAGTGAACTTAGCTTTTCGCTTACTGCCAAACACACTTAAGGAATGTTAAATGCTGGCTAAAGAAACACCGCTCTGTGCTCACACATCAGCTTTTCAGCACTTATTGCTTCAAATTGCATCAATCACTCTCTCCACTGCCTTTGCTCTCTCTGTTCATTTTTCCCTGTCTTCCCTTATTACCTTTCCCCTTCGTCTCTCCCTCCTTACCCTTCACTTCTCATTATTCCAGCTCTTGTTGCCTTTTAATCATTGTCCCACCCAACCCCTCTCCTTCTCGCTTTCTCAGACATTTGCCTGCTCCTCGTCTCCAGACTGCTCCTCTTTCTCTTCCCATTCCCTATCCTTATGCTTTTTGCTGGCTTCTGCATCTCCATCTTTATCTTCTCCACTCTCCTTCTCCCTTTCCCTAAAAAGCTGGGCTAATTTCTGGAATTGTGGGCCCCAATCCTCCAGACCTGATCCCCACACCTCCTTCTCGGCGTCTTTGCCTCCCTCGCTGTCCAAGGAGCTGAGGGACCCGGCACGGGAGCCTGTGCCTTCCAGGCCGTACACCTGCACCGAGTCGTACGGCGGTTGCGAGGGGTCGAAGGTGACCTGCGCAAGGCGCAAACGCAGGAACTCGCCAACCCTCAGGGCGAGAGAGTGAGGACCTCCGACAGGCGCTCCTCTTCCTGACCCCTCAGGTGCTGAGGGCCACGCTCCGCCATAACCTAGGATGCCTCCAAAAGCCCCCCGGCCCTGGCCGGGATATGGAAGCAGCTGAGGTGTCATATCCCTCCTGCCCAGTGGGTACCCAGTTATCCCCACCCGTTCATGCCAGTCTCCTAAGAACCCACCACCTTCTGGATACATCCCAGCACTCAGAGGAATGCTGCCCTCTCTCTCGGGCCTTCCCACCACAAATCCACTCCCCATTTCCAGCCCGCCCCGTCCTAGAGTCCCCGGGTAGTCCCTCTGCTGCTCCCCCTGCAGGATAGTGGCGTAATTGCTGCTGACCGACTGCATTTCTGTGCTTCCACCTGGAGCGTCAACCACCCCAGGGTGGTTAGACTCGGCAGGCCCAGCGCCGCTTCTACTTAAGGAAAGACTGCTCCGTGAGGAGTGCCGCCCAGCTCGGGGCAGCGTGGCAGAGTCACACACCCAACCGCCGTTGGGGCCTGGCCCAGCGACCGAGCCGGAACGGGTTAACACCAGCTCCCGCTCACGGGGGGTCGTGTCCGGCTGGACCTGTAGGGGACGGGGAGGAGCAGGAGGGTTAGAGCGGGAAGTAAGGATGAGCTTATTCTTCTGTTATTTAGCAGAGGGATGAGTGTGTGAGAGAGAGAGGATTGTTAAGAAAGGGAAGAAAAAGCAGAAGATATTTCACAATGAGCAGGTGAAAACACAGAAAAATGTGATAACAATGAAGTGAGACAGTAAAGTGTTAGCGAGTAGAGGAAATAAGTGACAAAGTCGGACAGATGGAGAGGGAGAAACAGTTGACAATAGCTGAACCAGGTTAATTGAGCTCTAAAAAGAGCTAACGCTGCACTGTGAGATGAGGATGAGGAGGAAGAGAGATAGCGAGAGACAACATGTGAAAATACACCTTCATCGTCAACCTGTTTGGCACCTACAACAAAAAAACTAGCCTGCCGGGTATCTAGGGATGTGCAAAACAACATATTTTCACACATAGGACGTGTTCTCCTCACTTTTAATAAAACAAATATTAGTCCCTTTCAGTGAGTAAACATTAAAATGTGTGTATGTGTGAAATCAGACATTAAAATTCACGAGATGGACTCTTAAGATGCACAACAGTATGCATGAATTTCCATGACGGCAAATAATGCACAACATATTTTGGCACATCAAAATTGTACAATTTTTTAATTACATGCAGCTTACTGCAGTTTTGAATTCATACTTTTTCAGGATCTGTGTGTGACAACTTTCCCAGTAACGCATCGTGAAATGAATATTAATATGAATTGTGCAGTTGTTTTCCAGTTCCCTGTTCAATGAATGTTTATTAGACATAAAACATTCAGTGCTTTTGGGGTGTGACTGAGAAGAGAGTCCGTAAATTTAAATTATCTGTATACTTAGTTTTTTTTTTTTTTTAACTAGGCCCTGTCTTCATTTTCAGTTTACTAAAGCTGTTTTACTAGTCCATCTAAACGGTTTTCTAATTGTCTTGTCAGTATTGCTGTTTGTTTGAAAGTGCATTATTTATTTAACAATTAATTTACAGGCTTCTGGAGAATTAAGTAAACAAATTGAATTTGCGCCCTTTGGTTTTACCCCAAATAATGGTTAGAATAGCAACTATTCAAACCATTATTCGGTTAGAATCATTCTAAGCTTCTTAAATAAATGATAAAGATATATGTTGTTTTACCCAGTCCAGATCCTGGCTTTGAATTTGACTCTGCTGGGCATCGCTGTTTGCATCATCCTTTGAGTCATTTTTCCTTGGCGTTCCTCCCTCAGATGTGGTAGCTCCGTCTTGAGGCGCTGTCCCTTCTTTAGAGCCATGACCGGTCTCTGTTGTTGGCACATAAATAGCCCCGGGTTCTAGAGGGCCAACCACAGCTGCCTGGTTTTGAATGACTAGAGAGTGGTCTGGTTGATTCCCAGGTAAGCGGTAAGCCAGCTCAGATATGCCGGGCTCATAGGGGCCCTGTGAGCGACGCAGCACTGGGAGGGTGTGGCTGCTGTAGCAAAACCGCCCATATAGAGTGGCTCCTTGACTGTTGTACTGCCCGGGGTCCACCACTCCAGCCTGAGCCCAGCTGTTATAAGCTCGAGCCTTTTCCTGACTATGCTGTGAATAACGTCTGAGGGAAAACAGAATATATTGTGTTTTATTAAGACAAAATAAAATAGCAAATAAATAGCAGCACCACAGGAGTAGTACATAAAGGTGTTTGTCATTTACTTAGAATATCATCACTAATTCCTTACAAAAAGTGAAACTTTTTTTTTCATTTGTTCATTTCTTTTAATTTTGATGATTATAACTGACAACTAATGAAAACCCCAAATTCAGTTTCTCAGAAAATTTGAATATTGTGAAAAGGTTTGATAAATAAAGATGCCTGGTCCCAAATTCTAATCAGCTAATTAACTCAAAACACCAGCAAAGGCCTTTAAATGGTCTTTTAGTCTAGTTGTGTAGGCTAAACAATCATGGGGAAGACTGCTGACTTGACAGTTGTCCAAAAGACAACTATTGACACCTTGCACAAGGAGGGCAAGACACAAAAGGTCATTGCAAAAGAGACTGGCTGTTCACAGAGCTCTGTGTTCAAGCAAATTAATAAAGGGGCGAAGAGAAGGAAAAGATGTGGTAGAAAAAAGTGTACAAGCGATAGGGATAACCACACCCTGGAGAGGATTGTGAAACAAAACCCATTAAAAATGTGGGGGAGATTCACAAAGAGTGGACTGCAGCTGGAGTCTTTAAGAACCGCTACACACAGACGTATGCAAGACACAGGTTTCAGTTGTCGCATTCCAAGCGACTCTTGAACAACAGACAGCATCAGAACAATCAAAGACAAAAAGGACTGGACTGTTGCTGAGTAGTCCAATGGTATGTTCTCTAATGAAAGTAACAAGCAAGAAAAGTGAGGCACAGAATTCAAGCTGTTTGAGGTCCAGTGTAAAGTTTCCACAATCAGTGATGGTTTTGGGTGCCATGTCATCTGCTGGTGTTGGTCCACTGTGTTTTCTGAGGTCCAAGGACAACACAGCTGTATACCAGGAAGTTTTAGAGCACTTAATGCTTCCTGTTGCTGACCAATCTTATGGAGATGCAGATTTCATTTTCCAACAAGACTTGGCACCTGCACACAGTGCCAAAGCTACCAGTACTTGGTTTAAGGACCATGGTATCTCTGTTCTTAATTTGCCAGCAAACATTGACATTAAACCCATAGAAAATCTGTGGAAGAGTGCCAAGAGTACCCAAGAGTGCCACAAACTGATCGACTCCATGCCATGCCGCATTGCTGCAGCAATTCAGGCAAAAGGAGCCCCAACTAAGTATCGAGAGCTGTACATGCTCATACTTTTCATGTTCATTTTTTTCAGTCGGCCAAGATTTCTAAAAAATCCTTTCTTTGCATTGGTCTTAATATTCTAATTTTCTGAAATACTGAATTTGGGATTTTCATTAGTTATTAGTTATTATCATCAAAATTAAAAGAAATAAACATTTGACATATATTAGTCTGTGTGTAATGAATGAACATAATATACAAGTTTTACTTTTAATTAGTTATATAAATCATATCATATCTAATAATATGACCAGCATCTGTATATGACTTGTGCAGGATATTCAGAATTATCTGAAGTCATTTATACCAAAATGACAGATTGCGATTGTTGCAAAAGCAAGTTTTTAGTCATATTGTATAATTATGTTTTACTTTAAGTATGTTTTTCTTGAGTTTGTGTGCAGCCTCAGGAGAAGTAATGTGATAAATGTGATAACACTTCAGATGGTGTAGTCTAGTGGGAGCTCACCATCTTCAGTCCTTCTTCTGTCTTTGTCGCACCTTTGATTTCAGTTTAAACTAATTTGTAGTTAAAAATAAAACCAATGTGGAAAACGTTCAAAGTCCCTGTTCTTTTCAATTTAACAAAAAATTTAAAACATATATATTAAAACGGTGAGTACAAATAAGAGTTTAAGGGGTTTTTTTCAGAAGAAGTAATGCAGAATTTTAAATATAATAATAACAAAAATAATGGCAGTAGTAATAATTCAAAGAATAATTTAAGAAAATAAATTTACAATAAAATCGTAAAATGACAAAATCAATATCATTATTGCTGTCTTAATATATATTAAAATGTTAAAGTGCTGTCACATGATTAAAATAAAGGGTTTTTTTGCATATTATATGTGCTTACTGTGTATATTTATTAATTATATATAAATACACACTCATAAAGAACTAACATGCATATATTTAGATTTATTATTATATTATATTATAATTATATTATTATTAATAATGTATTATCTACATGCATGCATGAGTATAGAGTATATTTACATAATAAATATACACAGTACACAAATATTATAATATTATAATATGCAAAAAATAATTAAAAAAAAAATTTTTAATTTGTTTTGCTAAACATTTCCTTTTGTGTTCCAACAAATTACACAAACTTTAAACGACGTGATTAAATTATGCCAGAACGATCCCTTCAAGTGCACCGAGGAAGCTCTTTATTAATGTGCAGGAAGAGCGAGTTGATGTAACAGATGTAGCCAATGTAATCTTTCATCAGTTGTGCCCTGCTGAGCCCCACTCACATGTTCCTGCTGTCCAGGGTGCGGTACCCCCTGCGTGCGTTGTGTGGGGCGCTCTGCAGTGCTGTGATGTCGAACGCAGCCGTGTCAGCCTCACCCCCTCCTTCATCATCATATGTGATGATGTTCTCTCTTACATCATCCTCTTCTAAAGGCGAGAGCGAGTCCCTTTTCTGCCTGCGCAGGGACAGAGACAAAGCACTGACAGCTAGAGAGAGAAGAAAGAGGGAAAGAAAACAGTGAGAGATGAAGAGAAAAAGAGTAAGCGTTTTATGATGCCATTTATAAAAAAGGGAGGACGTGTGTGTTTGTGCTGGGTGACAAATTTTTGCAATAAAATTGCAGGGTGCTACAGAAAGACAGATACTCAATAGACACATTAGAGCAGCTGGCAAACTAACACTTACACAGAATGATGCCCCATAATTACATTTATTACACAGCTCTGGTGAATTCTTGATTCTGATTGGTCAGTTGTAGCATGTAGTGGTCTGATGGTTTTGTAGTATTCACCAGCATCCATGAAAACACTTTAAATGAGACCGCTCATCCAAATGACTGAAATGGGTGCTACTTTCATGGACTTTACCATTTAATATATATACTGTATATATATATATATATATATATATATATATATATATATATATATATATATATATATATACATAACTATATATAGCGTCTGAGTTACTCACTACCTCTTTTTCAGAGGTATAAAAACTACTGAAATATTGTTAGAGTGTTTGTTTTGTACAATAGCTAGGCCTTTTGTTTTGCGTATTTATATATATTTCACTTACATTTGTATTCTTTTTATATTGCTTTATACTACTCTTAAAACTTAAAAGTAACTTTTAGTTCAGTTAGTTGCCAAAGCAACATTTCTAATATGTTGCTGTCTTTATCTCAGTTAACAAAATATTTTTAATACCTTTAGTTTCAGTTCTAGTCTAACAATAACAACTCTAACAATTCAAATGTGCTTCAAGTCTTGGTCTGTGTTTATTTAACGGGTTTTCCGACTGTACATTACCACTGCCATGTGGATGTTACACTAAACTTACCCAAAAGTGTGGCCACACAGGCTAAAATGGCCAGCAAGGCAGCAGTGCTGAGTCCAGGGGAGGGCAAAGAGGAGTGCTGAGGCAAACAAACAGTCTCTCTGTCCCATTCTGCCTCGCTTTGCTTCTCTTTCTCTCCGGCCCGGGCTCCACCCCTTAGACAGGGACACACGGACACTGTGACTGTCCCTGTGCTGGTCAAACCGGAGACCCCATCCCTCAGGACCAGCGGGACATAGAGAGTAAGGGAGGAAGAAGTAGAGCGAGACAGTGTCTGCAAAGGTGACGCCAGCACCAAACTAGCAGTGGGGCCTGGAAAAGGAGAATAATGAAAGAAATGGAGATACACAGGAAAAAAGGGGGGCTTTAAGATCAAATTGAGCTCGATGGAACTTTAATTTAATTGAACCCAATCGAGTGCAGTTTAATTCCATTGCTGCTCGTATAACATTTGTACAGACCAGTGAGTCCAAATGCAGCATGAATGCCAGAGCACATTTCGTCTATGTGTGCCGGGAGAAGATAGATGTGGCAGAGAAGCAAAAGCAAACAATGGGGAAAACAAAGAAGCGGGGCACAAAGCAGCCACACAATGCGGTTGCAGACACAGACTAACGGATCAAGAGAGACGCCGATGCACAAGGCTGGGTGGGAGAAACAAATTGTGGAAGAGACTGCAAACCTCCACTCTCCCTGATGCTGAAGTTGAGGGCAATGTTTGAGTCCGGGGGGATGTTAAAATGGACGGCGCTGTCATTTCCTCCCTCGTCTCTATCAATCGCCCGCAACACCTGCACCACCTGAGAAAATGAGATAGTAGAAAGATGGAGAGAGAGAAACAAAATAAGGGGCAGAGCCAAAAGGGAGGAAGGAGAGAAAGAGGAGGACAGCAAAGAATAATGGAGAGAGAAGAGAGATTCGTTTAAAAAAAAAAACGATCCACATTTTAATCTCAGATATCAGCATTAACCTCGCCAGCACCTTTGCAAATAGGTGACTAGAGACTGATTAGCCCACACCGCACAGTCAAACAATAATTAACTCTGACCGAGTAGCGAGCCTTGGGGAACACCCAAACATAGATGCAGCTTTAGCATGTGCTCTAAAAATGAGGCGCCGACTCCAGAGATCCACTTAAACCAGAAATAATCACTCGATGGACCTGTTTTTGCAAGGCTCCCCCCACACATTAGGGAAAAAGTTAAAACAAAAATGAGCCGTGTGATGCAGATCAGAGCTGTGGGTTAGTGCGGTTGTGCTGAGGCATGAAAAAAACGTGTTTTTCTGTAATTTCAGTTCTGCACTGTGATAATGTCAAGTCACATTAGTAGTTTTCAGAGTCTTAAGGGTCACCAAACTTTTTTGTGACTTGCGGTAAGACGTTATGCAAGCTTCCAGTTAAGAAACAAGCAGAGATTCAGTAAGAGCTTTTATCCAAAGTAAATTACACTGTGCCCTAACAAAATAAATCGAAAAAAGGAATCTCTTTTATCGGAGTTTTTTTCATAACCAGTTGCCATCACAAGCAAGGAGCAAGGCAGTTGGTCATTTGGTTGATAGGACTGCTAAATTGCATCTAGTTGCCCCCTCACACTGAAATGTACACTATCATACACTATTATAGATTATTTAATTTTTTGATGAATTGATTTTTTATAAAACAAATACATTAAAATAGAGCCATGCAAAGAAGTAAATGCCGTTTGAAAATATATTAAAATGCCTCTATTATGGGCTATGAAAGGTTCATATTTTGTTTGACATGCATGCAAGGTCAAAAACACACAAGTTCTTATAATATGCATTTATTTTTACCCTTATTTGTTCAATGACTCCCAAACAATTTGCTCAACGATTAATTTTCCAAACCCCTCTGGTGATTGGTCTATTTAATTTAAAACGGTGTTTTAAGCTTTTAATGCTCAAGAATGAAAGGAATGAATTTGCATTTTCATTCACACCAATGTGAAAAGACCAACAAGTGGGTGGGCAATATGCTTTCATTTTGAAATGACATGGGACTAGTTTTAACAACGGCTCATTTCAGTGATTCAGAGTCGACTCTTTCTTTAGCGAGACAAAAACTTTATACACGGTCAGATTAAAAATTTTGTGGGATGTTTTCATTCACTTACAGCTGTGTTACACACTGCATGAAAAGTAATTTCTCAAAAATCCATAACAAGGGCACATCTAAATAATTTAAACACAGTTATGTGATCATTGTTTCATCTTTAGCTGCAGTACATTGTGCTTTAAAGAGAGTTTGCAAACTGAGACACATCGTTCTGATTGGCTGTACCTTGTTGTTTTTTTAACTTGCTTAAAGCCACATCCTTTGTTTTTGCATTTAATATGAACAGACAAATCAGACAGATATCAAACTTAAACTGCATGTAAACATAATCAATATTGGTCCAGGACCAACAATGTTAATAACGATGCTGATCAAGGACTTACTTCTCCTAAATTACAATAAGCTTTCATCTGACCACCATCTATGAAGACAGCAGAATGATGAAGACAGGAGAAAGGACACAAGCTATGACAGCTTAACAGCTGCATGCCACCCAATTAAGAGGTAAAGAAAAAACATGAGTCAGACAGGGGAAAAAACACTATGGAATTATGGAAAGACAGGCAATCAAAACGAATGAGAGAACTGGAATGAAAGGCAAAATAGATGAAAGTCAACAGACCAAAAGATGAGCAGATTATAATGTATATCTGTGTACGCGTGAAGCATCCTGTAAATGGAAACAGCAGTGATTCAGCTGCAGGGTAACGGCAGAACTAATCAATCAGCGTGCAGGCTGTATAAATGGACACATTCACAGATGTGCATGAAAAAATGACTGGGGAAAAAAAATACTTTATGCACCACCAAATCCATACGAACACAAAAAGCACAAGTCAGTGAGTCTAAAGGGCTGAAGTTGTGAGAAAAGGTAATTAATCACCCATAATTCATCTGTGACAATTACTTAATTGCAAAGCCTAACAAAAGGACTCTCATTAGAGCACTTTTACATTTTGGTGGAGTAACAAATGAACTAGTCATTTGAGACAAGTATGACCTTCTTTACACCCATAATAACATGAGGCTTGTTCTCTCACCTGTCCCGTGGAGGCCGAGTCACACATGGCCGTGTTGTACTGCCTGTCCAGCTCGGGTGCATTGTCGTTTAAATCCAACGTTTCTACAGCAACCACCACCCTGGACACCTGGCTGGGGTTATCTGAGGTAATTGAGAGTGCAGAAAAAGGAAGTTACCAAAAATAACACACACATAACACAGTTTGAGATATTTTTTGAGGCGTGCTCGCCTTGAGTCTCAGCCACTGAAGGTAAACTCTCCTCTTGTAAAGTTTATCACACACTTCCATGTGCACATTTTTATGAGAAATCATACGCTGAATAGTGACATTTTTTACAGACCTGTGCTCTTTTCCAAAACCTAGGGAGCTGCCTATGGAGGCAGTATTGTAAGTCATTGTAAGCATACTCCTGATGTGAAGGCTACTGCAAAAAGTAGCAGCATCGCATCATTTGCAGAAAATGAAAACGCACCACGTCAAATGCTGAAAAAAAAAAATTTAATTAAATACATTTAATGTAAATCGAGGATATACGACGAACATAAAAGAAGATATTTATAAGTATGTTAATAACCAAAGAGTTGATTGTTGTAGCTGTCTTTCATAACATGGGAAAAAAAGTAATCAGTTGAAAAAAACTGATCAGTTTATTGCATCCTTGCTAAATGAAAGTTTTAATGCATTTTCCGTGCATTTGAACAAATTGAATTTGAAAATTTTTTTTTTTAAAATCACACATAAAAAATGTTTAAGTAGCTTCAATATAGTAAGGTATTTTTCCATGTATACTGTAGTGTAACTACCACTGTAGTGGTAGTTGTCAGTTCAACTTGGCTATTTTTTTCCAAAGAGTAGGTTGTACATTGTTCATTTTTTTCAGTAGGTTGCCCAATGATGGCAGCGGGGCACCTCGCTACGTTGAGTTTCAGCAATATTCTAGACGAATGACTTCTCATGACAAACAAAGAGCTTTCAGTAGCTTTTAATTCAGAATAGTTTACAGTTGGCATATTGAAGCAGTTTAGGTTGCACCGGAAAACAAACTTAATGGATTGGTGTGAGCCTAAAAAGAAACTGAAGCATTCTGTCTCTCTCATTATAATTCAGTCCCACACACTTGCCTGTGGTTTGGACTGCTTTCACACAAATGTCTTGGACTGGATCCACACACACACATCAAGCTGTAACATGATGTTGTGGATTAGTGCCCACTGCTTCTCATTACTGGGAAGAGGCTTCGCCTACAATAGCCATCAGGCCTCCCCGAAGCTGCTTAGACCTACTTTCCATACAGTAACACAGCACCATAGATCCTCTAGTAACATGCCATCTCCCTAAGCAGTACAAATTCAGTGTATACTAAAAATGGTTTAATCCATGCATACATAACAAGTAAATTATAACAACACAAATCCATTAAATTTTAGCCATTGATATTGCAACCTTATAATAACTGACAATTTGGAAAGAACAGGAGATGATGTAAAGGTGAGATCAGAAATGTCGCAAACTAGATTTGAACTTAGCACCACTATTTTCACTAGTGTTCACTCTGGCAGAGATATTTTCAGCCAGTATTAAGCATTCTTGACCTAATGATGAACGATGTTCGTGTCAGTGTACCCTAGAGAGTTATGAACTATAAATAGCAAAGCTAACATTTTCCAGCAGTGACAGTAGCTCGGCTGTTTTCAAAATAGTGCAGCTTTTTCAGTAACAAGCTACTTTTGAAACACATAGTGGTGTAGCGTGACAAATCAGTTTTTAATGTCACTTTAGAAAATGTGCTCTCCTGAACTGTGTTTTCTACTCAGTATACCAACGTTGGGAGTCTTTTTCCGCAATCTGTCCAAAAAGAAACGATTCACTGATTCATGTCTGGGTGCAGCACTGTTCTTAATGTTCACTAACAATAGACATTTTTACTGGTGGGTCTTCAGGGCCAGCAAAGCCTTCTCTGCTGGCCTAAACATTCTCAGAATGCCTGCCTTGGTTTTACTTTATTTTTCCATGAGTGTGTATTAAATGATATCCAATAATCCATTCTCTTCGTTTCATAGTTTTGCTCTTGATTGCGCTGATTCCAGTAGTATGCTTATTTTAGAGCTTTTATCCAATCATATTTCAGCAATCGTGTTGCCAAGGTCAAAGAAATCTGCCCAAGGCGTTCAGAATCAGCAGCAGTGAAAAAATCAATTGCAGTGAAAAAGTTGGATTAACCAATCAGATGTCTATCTCTCGGGTTTACGATAAAGTCAGCACTTCCCGTCGTTTGATTGGATGATCAGAGAGCGTACTATTCAGAGCTAGCGAAATCACATTTGGTTTCACGCTAATATTATTGTTTCTCATTTTTCGTACATCTTATGCTGCGTACAGTGTGTTATTGCAGATTTTTCAGTGCATTCTGAGTAATATTCGCCTTCTGTAAATCTGAAATGACCGCAAAAACAAAAAACAACCACACACACCTCTTCACCCCTGTGAAAGACGAAAAATCACTATGGCAGGTTAAATAAAATTTTCTCAGTCTCCGAGTTGAGCTGTAACGTTAATATCAACTGTGCCTTGTATAAATTATGTACGCCGTTTCCCGGTAAATCTGCGCTAACTAGTATTTTCCTCCCGTAGCGCGCGGGCAGACTTAAGACGGGTAGACGAAAGAGTTCGTTAGGTGTAAGGTCAAGTTTAAAACACATGTAATCGCCTTATTTGTTTTATACCAATGTTATCTGCAAGGTATAAATACGTTTGAATGAATATGTTGAAATTAACATTAACTAAGATTAATAAATACTGTATTGCTCATTCTTAGTTCATTCTTAGTTCATGTTAACTAATGAACCTTATTGTGTTACCACATTTAAACAAAGCTAAAAGAAACTAATATTAAATATAAAACTTTCACATTAAAATTTAATGAATGTTGCCTTGCCTGAAACTGAAAAAAACAAACTAACTGAAATTAAAGTAAATTACAATATACATAATGGAAAACAAAAGTCTAAATATAAATACCTAAAATAGGATAAAAATAATACTGAAATAAAAATGATGTGCAAACTACTTTTAGATGTTATAGATATATTTAACAACATTCTAGGAATATTTAGCTATATTCTATTTTTGCTGTTGTTGTATTAAACTGTTAAACTGGTGTAATCTTGTCAACCTAATCAAGATACACTCATTCAATGATTCAGAAACGTCTAATTGAAATTACATAACTGCATAACTATACATATATTTTCATCCATTTATATGATTTATATAATTAATTATATGACTGGATAATTAACTAGCTTCCGTATAGTTAGCTACATGCAGCTCACTATTTCCCTGCTGCTGTGACTGTGTGTGTGTACCTCTCTGTGTGGCAATGATGGTGATATTATGCCACTGCTCATGCTCACGGTCCAGCTCTGCCACCGTAGTGATGAGCCCGGTGTCTGGAGTGATGCGGAACAAAGCTTCTGGGTCAGACTGAGGATCGATGGAGAACCTGAGGGAGATGGGAGATAAAAAAGACAAATGGAGAGGGAGAAGCATGTGGCATACACAAGAGGTGAGCAGATGCACGAAGCCCCGGCTCATCAGAAAATCTGTCATTCAGGAGCTGCTTTAAGCCCAGCAGCGGAAAACAAAAGAGCCGTGATTGGCAAAGTAAGAACCCTCAGATCCCTAACAAGGCACAGTTAAAATAACTGTAGTTCATTGGGATGAATATTGATCATTGGGTTTTTCCATGTGGAAACAAGCAAACACATCTTGTAACATGAATACCCTGAGCTCTGCGATATTGTTGTGAAGTGTTTTAACACAGGACACAAAATAGCATATAACCATAATTAATTAATGACATCATGGCTCTGTTCCAAAGCCTAATAAGCTCTCTACCCGGGCGGATGCTTTAAGCATCCCAGGCACGTTCCTGATGCGAAGGCTGTTCCAAACAACAGGCAGCAAAATTATGCTGCCTTTTTAGATTCCTCACTAGAGCCAAATTCTAAGCAGCATGTGCTTCAACTGTTAATAATTTAACCAATTTAGCATTTTGTTTTATATTTACATTTTTAAGTGATGTAATGTACATTTTTTTATGACCCTATACTTTTTGTTTTATTAAATTAGCATTAATTACAGTTACACACACACACACACGAACACACACATATATATATATAGTAGTTCACATTAACTAAAACTAAAACCATACTAAAACCATTTTTTTAAACATTAACTGTAATAAAATATAATATTAAAAAAGTATTGTAACATTTCACATTTTAATTTAGTTTAACTTGATGTATTAAAATAAATAAACAATGATAAATTAAAAAACAAACAAACAAATAAATAAACAGAATTGACCAAAATAAATCACAAAATTAAAAAAATGACCAAAATGAAAATAGAATATAAACTTAATATAAAATAGAACATAAAAAGAATATAGAACTTAAAAGTACTAATAAATACTTTAATATACTACATTAAATAACTAACAAATCCTACGTTCAGTGTAGTGTAAGTATGTAGTGTGTACCTGATGTTGTTGGTGAGTCCCGTATCTGGGTCCACAGCGCTGACCCGCCCCACTGTGCAGGCCGGTGGGCAGTTCTCAGACACATCCATTCGGTAACGTACCCTCGAGAAACGAGGGGGCTCATCTGCGTCCAGCACGGCCACTCTGATCGAAGCACGGTCTTTAAAGGGCCCGCGCCGAAGGAACCGAGGGTCCACGATGGGGTTCAGAACCTCTACTGAGAAAGAGTACGAGCTGCGGCTCTCATAGTCCACTGCCTGTAAACCAAACAAAAAACATAAACGTAATGATAATGTCTACCTAAACACAACAACTGAACATATCACACTCACCAGTCCATACCACACACATTATTTAATCACTGATGGATTATTAAATGGCGCTATTGTACATTTGCTCAAACCAGCAGGGGGCCCTGGTGAACTGCAGAAACGGCAGTGTTGTTATTGCTAAATAAAACCTAAAGTAGTTGTTTTTGTTAATTGAAAAAATAATATATAAATTATACACAAAAAAGCTGTAATACTGAAATGAAAAAAAAAACACAGATAAATTAGCAGATGATAAAAGCACATAACTATTACTAAAACAAAAATTCAAATGTAAAAATATAATTACACAGATTAATCCAAATATTAATACATTTAATTATAATATAGAAATAACACTGAGCAAGAGTTAATATTTACTATAACTTTTACGTTTTATTAATTTTATTAATAATTATATTTTAAATTAATATATTGCATTTAATTTAATTTAATGACTGTCTATGCCAATAACCAAGCCAAGTCCAACTATAATTATTTAATAATATAATAAATATATAAACTATATACATTATATACATCAGTGTAGAAAATATTTAAAATACAGCATTAATGTTTATTAATACACAACAATAATTCTCACAATAAATATAATTGACATATTGATATGAAATATGAACATATTAATAATTATATGGTGATTAAAACATTAATTATTAAAATGTTCAAATTACAATAATATAAAATAATTCGAATAACGCTGCTCAATGTGAGGGAATATCCTTGCATGTTTAAAGCCAGCAAGTTTCAAACTACATATACTTGTTAAAACAGAATCTATTACAGGAAAATAAAAAAGAAATTTACTTTCTATAAGATGCAAAAGGGCAATAGAACTGAACTTAACAACATGACGAACTGTTCTTGGAGCAAAGCAAGAAAGAAACCCATCTGCTATGATAATACTCAATCAAAGTTACACGCTTTTGGTGATGTTGCTTGTGTTCGTAATATACGCTCCTACGACCTGAAAAGGCTGTTAAATTACAGTGGATAGAAAGTGATGGGATAGTAAATAAAGCAGCCAGTTGGCTATATGCGAATGGAAAAAGCTGTGGTAAATGTGGCGCTGATGGATCTCTGAAATGCAGTATAAACTTAAAGTGAGCAGTAAATAAAAGTGGATCGCACTGACTATAATCAATGAAGCCCTTTTAACCACAAGCTAGTTTTGTTGAGTTGCTTTCTGCAATAATCCATGACCAGGGCATGTCAACGTCACACTCCAGCCCTGCCAACAATGACTTTACTTTACTGAACTACAAGCCACTGTACGCTATTCCAAGAATAGCATAATTTGACAGACTTTAATTACATGGGTTTTTGATAATCAGAGTCTCTTGAAATGCAATCACGCTCTCTGATGAGGTTGGCCATGATATTAGCAGGATCAGGGCCCAGCATTTATTGTATTGTGACGAGTCATGGGATCTGGATCTGGATCTGGCACTGGGAGGGATGTGTGTGAAGCTGGCACACCAGGAATGGGTAATGGGCCGGTTTTGGCAAGAGCAGCTGGATCGGGGCTCAAGGAAGTCAGAAATGCCTGGCGCATTATGACAGTCACTTTTGTTATCCTCTATTCATCTACACACACGTTCACACACACTTGGTCACTCTCTCCTAATGCAAGACCAAGTTGAGTTTGGACGGAATCAGTGGGGCACACAATGTGTTTGGCCTCGGTTTCCTCTGACAGGCTGAAGGACAGACTGAAATGAGCTGAATTAAACTGCACTGACTGGAGGACATCAGGTCACTGTGGTCACTACAAATCTCTGCCACTTTCTAACACCACAGTTTGACTATTCATCTTAAGGACCCACATAAACATAGTCTGGGGTTCATTACATTACTTCAGAATCTCAAAACTACAGGCAATGATCTTGGATTAAGCCTTTCATAAAGGTGATTAAAAAGGTGTACAAAGAACAAGCAGAAAAAACAGAAAGTCGCTTAAGGGCCAATAAGCAACAACATCATTTTAATTTTAAAACCAAAAAATTCTCAAACGAGAATCATATTTAATACATCGTGCTTTTTTTGCTCATGAAGCACTTATATATTAAGAGGACAAATGTTAAAATACACGTCAAGTGTGATAGAGTAGGGTTTTTAATTAATTATACTTGCATCACTCTAATTTAGTTTCAAAACATATGTATTAATCCTTCGCTTTTCTGTAAGAACAGCTGCTGTGAAGGCTTTTTATTAATATAACATGGCTGCAGGGATTTGCTTCCATTGTCAGTGAGGTCAGCCACTGATGTTGGGTTATGAGTACTGGCACACAGGCTGCCTTTCAATTCATCTCAGAGGTGTTCGGTTGGGTTCAGGTCTTGGCTTTGTTAAATTCAGTCAGGTTCATCCACACCAGACTCGGCAAATCATTCTTTATGCACTTTGTGCACAGTGACATTGTCATTCTGGAACAAAAAAAAGGCCCGCCCCAAACTGTTGCCACAAAGTTGGAGGCACAAAACTATACAAAATTATATTATATATAGGTATACAATATTACTTCTAAATAACACCTTTTTTTTTAGCAAAGATGTATTAAGTTGGTCCAAAGTGACAGTACATATATAAAAAATGTAGAAAAAACAACAACAAAAGCAAAAACTACTTCATGTAAATTATTTAGAACTTTATATTCATAAATGTCACTTTTTGTGAAAAGGATTATCATGGTTTCTCAAAATGTATTAAGCAGCACAACTGTTTTTGATATTAATAACAATAATTTGTTTTTTGAGCACAGCATGCTGAAATGATTTATGAAGGATCTGGAGTAATGGCTGTGGAAAATCCGGCGTTGCTATCACAGGAATAAATTCAATATAAAAATATATTAAAATAAAAACAGCTATTTTAAATTGCAAAAATATATCAAAATAGAAACAGCCTTGGTGAGGATAATGATACTGCTTTCAAAAACATTTTAAAAAAGCTTACCAACCCCAATCTTTCGAACAATAGCGTACATGCTCACATAGACCAATACACACTCTGCTATGAATCTATAACCTGCAACAAAAAAAGAAAAGATGAAAGATTTAAAATGACTCAGTGGGTAGGGGACGGTTGAAGGACAACTGAAATATAAACATGACAGGAACACGAAAAGAACAGAAATGAAGGTGAGAAAGAGACCAAAAAAAGGGACAGAGAGTCAAGCCAAGAGAAAGGAAGAGGGATAAATGGAGAGAAAAGGTTCCTAACAGGATCCCATTAGAGGCAGAGAGAGACAATCTGTCTGAGGAGGAGAGATGTCACTTACACTGTGAGCACACACTCATCACCCCATCCCTTCCTCTCTCACATACTCAATCACTCAGTCTCCCTCCCTCCCTCTCTCATCACTCCATCACACGCTCCACGCCCCTCCTAGAGAGCGGCGGTCTGATACTGACATCTAGAATACACACTCATCTCTCTCTCACGCCTGTTTAGAATAAACTTACATCTAAAGACCGGCCTGAATTGAATGCGCAGGCTGGTATATGCTAGTTTCATGCTTCTCCGGCTAGGAAACTTTTTTATTATCATGTAAAAGACTCTTTAAGTTTAGTTGAAGGTGAAATCGGGAAATTCTCCTCTCTTTCTCCAGTTTCACTTCCCAATTTCTCTTTTAAACGCCTCTCCGGCGGAATAGCAATCATGGGAAATTAATTAGGCTCTCTATATGGTCCACTATTCGGCTATATCACGCTATATTCCATAGCGCCATATGGCAGATCATATAACTTTTCAAGCATTTGATCTTTGGAGAGATCCGAAATGAGGAAAATATGTACACTACCATTAAACGTTTATCTTATTTATTTATTTAAGCGATGTTTTAGAAACAAATTTCAGGAGGAGCACATTCAGATAATTAACGCGGACTGTTGATCATTAGCGATTACATCATTTATTCAGTCAGCACACAAGTAAACCAAGTACGTCCTACCTCAGCATCCCTCCGCACCTCTAGCTCCTTCCACCCCACACTGAGAAGCATTTTGGGGGGGAGCACTTGAGGCCGGGCCCAACACGAGCTCGGACCCCTCTCCTGAGACAGGGGGAGGTCCTCGGGCTCTGGGGTCTTGTCTCTCTGGACAGCACTTTTCACTTTTCTCCGTTTACTTAAATGTAAGTGTGTACTCGTGAATTGTCTATTACGTTAAACAAGGCTGCCTTAGTTTCATCAAAATACAGCAATATTGTGAAATATTATTTTATTTGAATAAATTTATTCCTGTAAAAGCAGATTTTCTCATGATCCTTTAGAAAGCTTTTAGTATGCTGATTTGGAGCTCAATATTTTTTTTTTTATTATTATCGGTGTTAAAACACAATTGTGCCGTTTAATATGTTTGTAAAAAATCATAATACATTTTCCACCAAGGTTCATTAATGAACAGAAAAAAACTAAATTCATTTCAAACTGAAATATTTAGCAGCTTAATAAATGTCTTTACCGTCACTATAAAACAATTTAATGCATCCTTTCAATTTAATGCAACCTTAATGTTATGAAAAGTACAAAATATCATGGATATCCTAATGATTAATCAAGTAAATAAGGTTGACCCATGCAATGTATTGTTGGATATGGCTTCAAATATACCTGCGCTACTTATGTTTTGTTGTCTAGGGTCATATATTTACATACATATACATATTTTATTTAAAATATGTCTCTCATTGCCAAAGCGCTTGCTCAAAATAACAATAACATCACTATCTGTCTCCACACTATTTTACCCCCACGCAAATGCTCACAAATGCAGTCACAAATTCACGGTTTGCCCTCGAGACTGGCCTCACGCCACCGCACATATGTGTGTATGTGCTCGTTGTGGGTATTTGGATCTATTCTCTTTGTGAATTTCAGATTTCGCCCCTGTTTTCCTTTCTGTGCACAGGCATGTTGGCTCGAAATCCTCAGATTTGTCCTCTGCATGTCTTTTGCATGCAAATGTATGTGCACAACTGCATTCATTCAGAGGTGACAGGCAGTCTTGAATCAGGTTGTCTTCCTGACACCTGAATCACAGCCACTCTCTTTCTCTCCCTCTCCCTTGTGTTTTAATACGACTCTGGGACGTTAAGCCCAGATTAGCTTTGAAGCAATTCAAACACTACATTCTAACAACGTACTGCTTCCCTGCACTCCCTCCTCAGTCTCATCTTCACTCCTTGCATTCTTAAACCTTACAAGCCCGCATTGTCAAGTCCAAAAAACCAGGTCTGGATTCAATATTCAACCTTTACATCAACACTGGTTCAAAACATTCCATTCCTCCCATTCTTTTCCTTCTCATTATAATTCTTTCTCTTTTTCCCACAGTCCTTCATTGCTCCTTCAATCACCATTTCTTTCGATCTCTCCCTCTTTGTCTCAGAGAAGATTAATGCAATCTCTCCTCTCAGAGAGAAAACAAACCGATAATCCAGACAGAACCACAGGTTGATGACCGTGGATTTAGCTGCACGATTAAAGTGAGAATATCTAATGGAAATAAGGGAAGTCAGATTTACAGCATCCGCAGTTTCTAAAACCAACACAACGAATGACACAAACAACAGCAAGGTCGTGAGTCTGATTCTCGGGGAACACACATCTGGATATAAATTTAGCCTAAGCGATGCATGCACAGCATAAATGTAAATATAATGCACGATTTGAACCTGCAATCTTCAATTCTGCATCGCAGATATTTACAAGAGGAAATTCATGTCCACCGGCCTATGTTTAATTCATAGCATCCTATTTATTTGCAAAGGAAGGAAATGTCAATCACACAGCTCAAACGTTCAAACTGTCGCACCACTAGGTGGCACTGTTGGAAAGCTGTATAGGACTATAGGGCTACCGTTACAAAAAGGTATTTAATGCTACTTTAGCATCAGTCACTTTAAGGACAGTTGGTTGTACAACACTGCCACAAGAGATCACAGATGTGGATGTATTGCCGGCATATTAAATATTCAAATGTACACAACAGACCTCTTCCATCATAACCCTGTGTAATGCAGTTTTCTCTCTCTCTCTCTCTCTCTCTCTCTCTCTCTCTCTCTCTCTCTCTCTCTCACACACACACACACATATAAACACATAAACACAGACTTCCAGCAATCTGCATACGCTTAATCAGAGCAGCATGCCACCCACCAGCCCACACAAACACACACACGCCGTTCTGTCTGGATAATTATGCCTCTGAAAATTCACTTTGTGTTGATTAGTCTAAGAACAGTGAATAATGCTGTGTAATGCCAGCGTGGGGACAAAATGTTAAACGAATAGTTCACCCAAAGATTACAATTCTGTCATCATTTACTCATCCACACATCATTTTTAACCGTGTATGACTTTCTTTCTTCCTTGCAATACACAAAATAAAATTTCTGAAGCATGTCCTGAACGCTGCAATAAAAGCGAATTAAATGATTGTAATTGTGGTGGACTGATAAGTTCTGAAATGACAAAACGCTTTCGAAGTATGATTAAAAGTGCTCCTTACCACTTATTTTATAACTTATCTTAGTCAAAATTGAAGTAATTAATTCATGAACCCCTTACAAAAAATTACCATGGTTTTATTGTAGCAAATGTGAGAAAGTCACCATGTTTTTGGTGACATACACTATATGATTTCCATTTGTATATCCACAGTTTTACAACAAATAACATGGTTAAACTATGGATATTTTAGCAAAAACATTAATTTGTGGTTACCATTGTTTAACTCTGGTTTATTGGCTTAAGCCCATTAAAAACTATCACAGAAATTCTAATGGTTTCTATTAAAATACCGTTTTGAACCATTGACTTTTTGAACCATGATACTTTCGAATCGGATCTTTTCAAAGAATCAGTCGATCCAATACACAATGATTCGTTCACAAACTGGTCTGATTCTCCAGTTCAATGAACAGACTCAATTGATCACTTTGGTCAACAGTTTTACAGAGAGGATGATTAAGAATGACTAATTATATAAATGTCGATCTACTCATTAAGCAAAGCAAAACATGAGTCTTTATTTAGCTTGCAAATTGTATGGATTTTTTTTATGCCAATTTGTAATTTTTCAATCTTTAAATATCCCATTCATTGTAAATGCATGCAAAATGAGTGGCTGGTAAATTATTCAGTATTTCCCTTTTATGTTCCACGAAAGAAAAGAAAGTCGAACAGAGTTTGGGTCAACTTAAAGGTGAATAAAAGAGGGCAGAGTTGTGAACTAAACCTTTAAATACTCACTATACTCAGGCACTTAGAGTTGCCTCTGCCCAAAATGAAACCTACAGATTTACACTTTGTTCCTTTCCTTAATCCCCAGCTCAAGGCATTTTTTCTCAAGGACAAAGAGTTTTTGCACTGTTTGAGAATCAATGAATTTCTAAAGCGCCGCTCCACCCTAGGTTTTTAAAGCGCAGAAATGACCGCAGCACATAACTAACATCCCTCAGGGGAAAGAGAGAGGGAGCGAGGGATACTCTGCAGAGAGAAACCCAGCACCGCTGAGATGAAATGAGTGAGCGAGGGAGGGAGAGAGGTCGCAGTGCAGCTTTACATGGAAACAGTTTCTTCTCAGACAGGCAGGCATGACCTAGCTTACCAAAAAGGGCCCTGACTGACCCATTCACACACTCAGCCTTGGGCATTGTCCTCTTTATCCACACATCAAAGGTCTCTTCTTCTTATCTGCAAAAGGCTTCTTTCTTCAGTACCTTTCATTTTTATAATGTGCTCCTTTTTCTCATCACATGGTTTGTAATTCAGGGCAGTATTAACACAGATGGAGCAAAGGTCATGTATAAATGTGGCTAGTTGGTGTGTGTGAACGAAAGAAAGGGTTTGAACCTGTCTCTGTCAAAATGATCAGCTTAGACCAATATTTATGCAAGTCTGTGTTGGTTGAATTTGCTGGTTAAGCTTAAAGGGTTATGAAATGCCGTTCCAAAACCATAAAAGCTTTGTGTTGTCTTCAGAGATACAATGTAAGATATTTTAGATAAAAACCGGGAGGCCTGGGACCGTCCCAATGCCAATAAAATTACACTGTCAAGACCCAGAAAAGTTGAAACATTGTCAGAATAGTCCATCTGCCATCATTGGTTTAACCATAACTTTATGAATCCAAAATATCTTAAAATTGTGTTCCCAAGACGAACAAAGCTTTTATTGGTTTGGAACAACATGTGATTAATGGCAAAATAAATTTTGGGGTGAAGTAAACCTTTAAGGATTAAAGAATATATATAATGTTTAACTAAATATATATAATGTTTATTATTATATAATGAACTAAATCATTTTGTCATTTTTTTTAACGCAGTGCTCATTCATATTTAAGCAAAGAGTAACTTAGATATTAAACAAAATATATTCATGTTTTATGGACAAAAGAAAGTAAATAAATGATGACAGAACTTTCATTTTGGGTGAAACTATGCCTTTAAGCATCCAAGGCTCTAAAACACGGTACATATAGTCACCAGTCTTTTCACCAGATGTATTATATAAGGTTGTTTGTATGTACGAGGATGTTAGTGTGCTTCTCCTCTAAGCAAAAAGCGACCGTGCTCTAAACTCTGTGGGTTCCTAAGAGGTCATAGCAGGCATTGTGATGACAGAAATTGCTCCTATTGGAAACACTTTCCTCCCTGGGGCGAGCTCTTCCTCTCTCTGTGAAGCTTTCTTTTCTTTTTACTATCTTTCACTTTCCCTCTGTCTCAAAGAAATCTTCAACTTTGGTCCCTCTGATACGCAGCGAAATAAACAAGAGGCAGGCATGACGATCGGCTGTTCTGAATGAGATAGGCAGGTGGCCAAACTAGAGCGGGGTCCTGTAAACACAAACACAAACACGACAAATAATGTTCAGCAGTTTTTTATATTTGTTTAATGGGCCAGAAACCAAAGGGGAGCTTAGTGCTAATTTTACGCTTTGTTTATTCTAATTCTATTAGAGTGGTATCTTTCATGTTTTCTATTAGTTGCGCGTGGGTTCTCTGGCTAAATCCCTTTTAACCTCTTCAATCTTTGTTTTCAGATACTCCCACCTGCATATCTTTACGCATTGTTCACTTTCGCTGTCTTTGTCTTGTTCTTCATCTCCATCATTGTGTCTTGCAGCGCAGTCAAGAGTCCTGGCCTGAATTCCGAGTCCTGACGGACAATGGAACTGTCTCTGTGTGCTTTTGACAGGAATATTAGAGAGAACCGTAGCACGGGAGCAATTTTAGAAAATATGATTGGGTGAATAAAGCATCAGTGCAGTGGAGGATGAAGTAGGAATTCAAGGAGAGACATGGGAGGAGTTCATTTGTTTACCTATAATTCCCCCTTTTCATTTCCTCCTTCACTAAGCGTTAGATGACTAAAGTGTTCCCTTTTTCCTATCTAGTATTCTTCCACTTTATTTCCCAGATTAACACTTTGTTGCTCAGAGCTGGCATTTTCATAGGCTAATAAGACTCCCAAATTTAAATTGTCGTTATTTGCTCACATTATTGTTCTTCTGTGGAACATAAAAGAAGACATATATTGAGCAATATCTCAATGTTTCTTGTCCATACAAAGTCAATGGGCTTGCAACAGTCAAAATATCTTGTTTGGCATTAAGCAGAAGGTTTGAAATGGTATGAATGTGAGTTAAAGATGTGTACAATGTCACAAATATTTCTATTTCGAATGCTGTGTTTATATATATATATATATATATATATATATATATATATATATATATATATATATATATAATATAAACATTAAAATTTATTACAATAGAAAACCTTTAAATTATAATAATATATTACAATATTTTAACTATATTTGCAATCATATAATTATAGCTTTGGTGAGCTTAACAGGTTTCATAGACATCTTACTGACCCCAAACATTTGAACAATGTTGTATATATACTGTATTAAACATTCAAATTACAATAGTGAATACTGTCTTTTGTTACTAAAGAAAAGAGGTGCACAAAAATAACATTTTCTATGGTCTCCCACATGCCCCTGCAGCAGTTAATCCTACTATACTGTAGTTTCAGTGAGAAAAGGATCAATTTGTACTTTGTTTAACTAGACACAACCTTTACATTTTTTACAGTTACTGTATGAGTGACCCAAAGCAAAAACGTCCATCAAAACACTGCATGCGTAAAACCTCACAAAACATCTTCAGTATGCCTGATAGCAACACCACTACAGACACAGCACTGCAAATTCTGCATAACCTTGATTGTTTCTTTCTTACGGTTTCTTTCTTGCTTTTTTATTTTCCCCTAATGTTTTTATCTTTTATATGGTCTCTCCCGGTGTATGTCTTACTTCCATGTCTCTGTATCTCTCTGCTGTCTCGTCTCTCTGGCCACTCGTTTAATCTCTCTGCTCCTTTCTGTCTGTTTCCCCTTTCCAGTTTTCCCTTATCACAGTAACACATCCCTGGCCTAAAATCCCTCCCAGCCTCACCTGCAGCCAAAGCTTTTTTTCTTTTTTTTAACTGACTTCCTCACACCTGCCAGGCCTGTCACAGCTACAAACCCCCTTACTTTATTTACACACACATGCACACACATTCACACAAACTTGTATGATCGCAGGGGCCCAGTACAGTCGCTGTGACATACACACAAATGAGTCCAGGAAGTTGGATTGGCATCAATAAACCGGTGCCGGCTTTTCCCAGTGTCTGATCACAGATCCAGATCTGAACAGAGCACACACACAATCAACTGACTTCCAAGCAGCTCAGAAATGGGGCTTCAAATCTTTTAACTATAGCGGGCAACATGAAGTTCAAAACAAAATGTCGTTATCTCAAGGAGCATCACCTCAGAACCTGATTAATTGAGATTATTCTATATAAAATGAGCCTGATGATTCCATTAAAGGGACAATTTACAGATTCTGTCATCCTTTACTCAACCTTCTGTTATTCCAAACCTGTAGATGTTATATTTTCAGTCAAAAATGCACGATGTGCATGTGCTTTGGACAGTTATGGAAACAGTGAGTTAAACATTCTTAGCTTTCTGATATTACAGTCTGTAATAATACAAGGCAGCAATGCTATATAGCTGTTACTTAAACAGGTGACATGCTGCATTCGTCCAATCAATGACACTGACAACCTAAATATGCAAATGAATTAACCCAAGAATTTACAGTGTGAAACATATGTTTATGAATACATAGAATTGTTAACCTTGGGTTAATTATAGCAGCGTAAGCATAAGATTTAAAAAATGTCAGTCAACAATGATAGTTTATAAAATATTTGATATGCAATGAATAAAATGTATGTTAAAATGTTGGTATTGCTTGCTGACAAGCATTAGGGGGATAGAAATAGTGTTTTTGCATAAGCAATGACCTGTTTTGACAATTTGTGCATGTAGGGGGTGGAAGCCACATGTTAGGAATGGACCAACAAGAAGTGACAGCTTTCTTATAAATAACCCAAGTCACAAGTGTCTAACCTCCGCATAAGCAGATATATGGAGCCTGGCACTAAGATTATCAGTAAAAAGGTATACTTAAAAAAAACAACATGCAGCTTTAGAGGTTTTGAAATACAAACCATGAGAGTCCTATGGACCACTTTTATGTTTGGAGGTTGACAGTCCCTGGTGACTATGAACTGTCACTGTATGACAACAGCTTCTTAAAAAAACTTCTACTTTTAGAAGTCCTATATAAAAAAAGAGCAGCATATAGGTCTGGAATGACATGATGGTAAGTAAACAATGACAGAATTTTAATTTCTGAACGAACTATTCCTTCATTTTACTAATGCATCGTGTGCAGTTTCAGGTGATGTGAAGATGCCCTCAGGCGAACAATGACAGTCAGAATCTGTAACAGTGAAGAAACGGGCTCTCAGAGATGAGTGCAGTCTCATGGGGCTTCTGCGTGTGGCATGCACCACACGGCGCGCCTGGCGTAAATCGCGCTCTTTTCTCTCACAGCCTGTCTGATCAGCGTCTCGCGCACGCACGAGCGCAAGAGGCTGCACAGACTTTGATGGGGCTGATTCAACGTTGACTCACATCGCCTATACAGCACAGACACTCGTTTCTGGCCTTTTGTGGAGGTTTTTTTCTTCCACTGGAGCAGATCTCCTCACGACACCTGGCAGAATGAGTAACCTGCCCCTCCTACACCAAGAACATCATCTGCTCTATGAGGTGTCTTCTGATTTCTTCCCACCTTCAATGAACCCAAGCCCACACACACACAAACACACATTTCCCTGCTGAAAAGACCAGCGTAGACGGTAACCAGCATGCATTGTGTTTTGGATGCAGGTCACCACTGTTGTGCTACCATTCCCACCGGCTTCTTAACTAGCTTAGCCAGCAAGATGTTCTCAGTCAGCCCGCTTCAAACAGAAAGACCATGCTGGTTGACAACCTTTACTACTGTTGCTATATTTAGCAGTAAGCAGTTGAGTTTCTGTCTACATCTTTTTTTATGGGTATGTTGAGGTGTTGACTCAAAAAAAATACTTTCAAAAAACATATCTGCTCTTTTTGTGTAGACAAACCACCGCAGGATCAAATTACTGAAAATGCTGGCTTCAGATGGACTTTCCAGCAGGGTTTCATATCCCCATATGTCTGTGGACGTTCTTCCCACCTTGTTCAGAATGATCACGGCCTCTTGGTTGGCTCCGGTGATGTTAAAGGTGTCCCCCGACTCGCCATCCAGGATGGTGTATTCCAGCTTGGCATTGTCTCCCAAATCGGCATCTGTTGCTGAGATCCGACCCACCTCCGCTCCTGGCACCGCCAACTCTGACACAGAGAATAGCCAGGAACCTGAGAAAGGAAAAAGATTCAGAAGGCAGGATGGGTAGAGAAACACAGAGGCAGAAAATCGATCATTTTGCATCCTCATACATCATATCAATTTGATTTTCGAAAAGCTTTAAACTGAAGCATCTTGCATTTCATGTTATATCAGTTACAAGTTTCTCTATTTGACTTTGGCTATTGATTGGCATCCAGTTCTAATCTTGTTGTTTTTTCGCGAGGGTTTTTCAAATGCGAATCGTGATTAAACTTAAAGAGCACTGCTAATATATATATATGGCTTGATTTTTCACTTTATTTTCAACTAAAATGTTTATTTCATCACCTAAAAATAGATGCCAGTTTAATCACAGTATAATAATAATAATAAATATATATATACAGCTTACTTTTTCATTTTATTTTCACCTAAAATTGTTATTTCATCACCTAAAATTAGACTAAAATCAATAAATATGACATGACAAAAACTAGGCAAATGTAAAAGAATGCCATAGACAAATGGCGACATTTCAAAGGCAAAGGCAAAACATATTAGTAAACAATAGTAGGATTTTATTGTGACATTTATAAACTAAGAAAAGTCAAAGAGGAAGAAAGGATAAAGAGTAATGGTCCAAAACATATCTGCCTCCATCACAGTTGTATATATAGCGATCATTTGTTCCACACGTCACAACCAGGGACATTACACAGTACATCTCCATTAGACACCTTGAATCTGTGACACAACAAAACAACAGACTGAGATAAAAGTCAAAGCTCATCACCATCTCCCTACATCAACAAACTGCCCCCAAATTTGCAGAAATATAACAGCAGCCTTTCAAATCACTCCCTCAGTAGAGTGCATCGGTTCTACATCTGAAAGACTTTGAGTTTCAGTTCAGACTGGCATGTAGCCGATGTCCTGCTGTTCTTTGATGAGGAAGAGGTGGCTGATGGGGGAAATAGTCTCTAGCACAACAAGTGTTTGAGGATTCAACTTCAGAGTGGCCACCGTGTCATTGCTCGGACTTTAAAACGCTCTGTCACTTCTGTCAAGCAAATGCACGCACTTCCACTTAGAAGATGTCGCTCGCGATTCGGCGCACTTGAGGCAAAATCGAGGAGAGCTGTTTGCATTGGGATTTAAGGATTTGGCACAACAGGAAGTCAAACACAGACACACACATTAAGGCATGCTCAAGGTCACGCATTTCAGTAAAAGACGAGACGCCCGCTGGACAGGAATAAATTACATTTTAAAATACATTAAAAACAGAAAAGTGGCCTTTTTTTCACCTTAAAACTTTAAAACTTTTTAAAAAATATCTATATCTTATACTATATTTTTGTTTATCTATATTTTTAATGTTGTTTTTTCGATTTACATTTTAAATTATTCCTGTTATGGCAAAGATGCATTTTCAATCGAATTGAATAAATTCTTCTGAAATCATTTTATATGTCTTACCAATGTGGAAAACATTTTTGTTGTAGCCAAATATTTTTGTTGAAATTATTGGATTTTAGAATCCTTTGTTAAATAGAAAGTTCTAACTAATATAGCAATTATTGGAAATATTATTTTTTGCAACATTGTAAAAGTCTATACTGTCTCTTTTGATGAATTCAGTGCACCTTTGCTAAATAAAAACTTTAAATGATTACATAAAACCATTTGTTTCTGTATAATACAAAACTGAATTAGGCAATTTTTAGTTAGGATTAGTTTAATTTAGTTGCTAATTTGGGTAGAAACACTATTATACAAATAAAACATTTTTTTTAATTTTCACATTGAAATATATATATATTACTAGATTAAAAAAGTGACTAAATAATTCATTTAGAGAATATTCTTGTGCAACATTAGTTTAGATACAACAAGAAATATCACACAATATAATGGTGTATGTATTTGTATCTTGTAGTTACAGTTTGAAAAGACATGGCGGCTCTGATCCTAAGCTATCCTCTCCTACAGCTAGCCACAAAATCATTTGTCATTTTCCATGACTTAAGACTGAGCAAACTCACTTCGGACACGCACACACACAATGACAGCTACCCGTCACCTCATAAATCACGAATCAGGGGCGTAGAAAAGCAGGAAAGCGAAAGGATGATCATCTTTTTCCGAAGCAGCTTTAGCCAGCCAATCAAACAGCATGAAGGGAAAAGATCAATGTTCTGTGACTTCGAGATATAGCACTCCCCACTGGGTCACTGTAATTGTGTTCAGTAGGGACAAACGAAGTGGTATCACAAAGCCTGCATGGACTCCCTTTAAAGCACCACCTTTACTCTCGGCCTCACCTTTGCGATGAGAAAGCTTGCTTTTTTATTCTTTGAATTCATTAAAAGACACTCTAATGGGGCTGGGCTTCCCAGGGAAGGCACAGGGATTGGCGGGTATGAGTCAGCACCCAATGGGAGATTAAGAGCAGAGTATTTAGAGCCTTTCAATGATAGGCAGATGGAGTTAATTAGCAGGTCTGTGGATGAATACAGGTTCAGCTCAGTAAATAACATGGAGCACAATTACCTCAGGTCCACAGAGCGAGATGAGTGAGACTCAGTGTGGGCAAGACTGCATGTGGGCAAGCAAAAGATGGATTTTGAAAAGAAGCGCATTTAAATTGTACAAAGAGTTCTCGATGGATGAATAGATGGAGAGGGCTGTATTGTTTGTAAATGAGGGGAGAACAGCTTGATTCAAAGATGTAGCGATTATAAACAGAGACGAATTGAAAAGGAAAGGCAACACTATAAGAAAGAACAGTCAGGAGACAAAAAAAAATAAAATAAAAAAAGAAGAAAATAAGAGTGTGAGAGGGAAAAGAGAAAATAAGAAGCCTTATCTATGGATGAGGCTTTATGTTGCCGTAGAAATGAGACCTCTGAGATGGGAGAGTCATTAAAAAAGTGTCTAGCTGGCTAAAGCTCAAGCGCTGGTTGAAAATTAGATAGAATAAAATCTGCATCCTTTTAGGACGTCCATCACTGTGGCACTTATGGAGGCAGGGTGTAAAATGAAGGATGTGGAGAGAGAGAATTGTCACGGAGCAACCCTACTTTTCTTGTGTCAGAGTTGCAATATCCCTTCACCGACCTGCTTAATCAACTAGTTAGTCTCTGGTAAATGTTGTCATCTGAATCCTGACGCAAAGTCAGGCAACAAGAGAGATGATTTATAGCGGGTAGACGATAATAGTAGTTTGTGTGTAAATGTATATATATATATATATATATATATATATATATATATATATATATATATATATATATATATATATATACATAACATTTACTTCTTTTCACTTAAATATCATTTTAATTAATTTAATAATAATTAATTTAAAAAAGCTAAATTATATTTGTTATTTGAAAATTATTCATTCAGAATTAATACGTCCAAACATATTTATCTATAAATAAATACATACACATTTGTGTATATATATTCAAGAAAAATATGTAATATTTTCAAAATATATGAATGCACACATACATTATGTAAACAAAACCTTCCATTTTGGTTGCGCTTATATATAGCATATATATTAGCTGAATATTATCCAATTTATACGCAACAGTGATATAGTGAGAGCTGTAACCGGTGGAAAAGAAATGCAAAATTTGCCATTTAAAAGAAGCCATACATTCTGAGGAAATAAAGAACTGTCATACTATAAACCTATGAAGAAGAAAAACTATAAGGCACTATTTATCAAAAGAGCAAAACAATTAATAAAGACACACTGAGTTGATATGATTATGCAGGGATTTTTACATGAAATTTGCATCCAGGTCATGCTGTGAGGCTTAATGCATCGTAGAAGTGCTTTAGCTCACATCATGCGAATGTGCGCACAGCATCTTGGGATTGAAAGAAGGTTAACACCACTCACTTGTGCCAAAAGGATAGATTCAGCACAGCAAGGATTCAGCACAGGGGGAGTTAGCGAACTGTATATGAATACATCAAAAGACTAACTGGAGAAACACTGAAAGTGAGAAGGAGAGGCAGAGATTAGGAAATTGGTGTGAGAACTCAAAGAGAGAGATGCGTGGGAGATGGGCAGTTATCCCGCTCCTCAGTGTGAAAGGACTGAAAACGCAGGGGTGCAAAAGCTAAAGGGAAGGAAAGAGAAGTCAGACGAGGTGAATTAAAGAATGAGAAAAGGTGAAGACAGACACGAGAGAGATAATGCGAGGCCAAATGCTGTTGTGTGGATATTCATCTGATCTATGAGTATGTGCTGTTGTGCAAGATAGAGAAACATGAGGTACAAAGGGGCCGGGAGACGTGTCTGTGGGCAACGATTATGCCGTCAATTGAAGCAGAAAGCGTTGAACTTTAGATGAAATATTAATAAACAGCAAAAATAAGTAGGCAAAGAAAATTAAAGAAGGATTAAAAGGAGGCTAATATTAACTACTACTATTTTAATTACGCTCGTCGAGGATGTGGAGCTTAATTAGAGAAGGCAATTACTGGAATTATTTCTATTATCAAACTCATCCAATATTATTTGCATCACTATTTTCTGCCATTTTGCCAGGGAGTTTAATCTGCGCTAAATTAGGATGACTTGGCTTGAAACCTCCATTTACTCAGCATGCACCAGACTGGGCCAGACTGGTCTAGATCTTAACTTAATTTTCACTGGATGGCTCCACAATCACAGGGTAACAGAGAGGCTTTGTCTAAACCTGGCCTGCTATATCACTGGAAGACATTTTAGTTCTTATAGGCTGAGCTACATTCACACTACAGCTAAACAGGGTTTTCGAGGAAGGCAAATTGATTAAAAACAGCATCCTATTCGGCAAAAACAAACACGATGGCTCTTTTCATGAAAAATGCTAATAACACTGCTATCTTTGACCCCAGGAGGTTAACTGATTAATATTCAGCATTAATGTGTATCTTATCAACATTACTTTAAACAAAATATCAGTAACAACCAAACAGGCTGAACCTAAACGTTTCAACACTACAGTTCAAAAGTTAGGAGTCAGTTATTCTATTAAAAAATTAATTAATACTCTTATTCAGCATGCAAAATGATGAAAAGTGACACTGATAACCCAGCAGGCATTCAAAGTCATAAGATGTTATTTGGATAAATGTCAGTTGCTGTAAACGGTTACTGTACAGTACATTCCAGCAATACAATATATTATATATAAATGTAAAAAAAAGTTATTTTGCATAAAATTTTAAAATAGGTTTTAATATTTGAAGATTTTATTTAGATAAAATTATGTTTTTTAAATTATGTTCTCATGTTATCATATTTTATTGTGTTAGTTAACTGTATTTTTTCAGTTATCTTTAAATAAAGCAACTGCAGTTTGATTAAGATTAATTGGAATGCACAATGAAAAAAAACATGACTTTAGAAAATCATTTATCTGTTTTTCCAAACAAACTTCACACAAACTTGTCAGACGTAAAAAAAACTTCTATATACGTGGTCAATAAGTTTCTTAGGAGAAGAGAAAAGGATGGAGAATGAGTAAACAGGCTGGGAATAGTGACCGATATTGCTTGAGAAAGAGCATGGGGGGAAAAAGTGAACAGAAAATGAGAAGGAGAAGGGACAGAGATTGTGTTTATGTCAAGACTGCAGTGTTTCCGAGGAGAAATACAGGTGGTGGAATCAGTGTTGTGTGCTTGCTTCGGGGTGTTAATACCTCCAGAGGACTCTCACTCTATTTCTCTCACAAAGACCACTGGGGCTGTGGGGTAATCAAAACACATCCACACCCTCAGCTCAAAATGACTTTAATATCAAATCCCTCCCTCCGTAATTCCACTTTAATAACAGCGGCGATTGTGTCCAGGCCTCCTGGTGTATATTGTCAGGCTGCGTCTGGCTCTCCCAGGTCATCTGACGTGGCCAAGACTGCATTTAAATAGCCCAGGTTGGACTGACGCTCACTCCTTAACCGCTGGAATTAGATCACCATATGCTGACCTCCATCAACAATGCCCTCAAAGAGCCCTGGCACATTGTGCCGTATAACTAAATCCGTCCTGTGATTTAACGTGCCCGTAATCTAAAATAGACCTTGCCCTGAGCAACGTTTCTTTCAAATACTTCACTGTCCAATTACTCACCATCACGTATATATGGCATGGTAAATAATAAAAGACGTCAATGCACAGTCCAGTGTCTAGAACGCGAATGGCAAAACTTCAAAGATATAAGCCATGAATTTGCTAGTTTATGCGGCCTGAGCTAGAGTCCGTCTTTCAGTTCTATGCGAGCGCCCACTTCACTTTCTTTTTCTCGTCGTGCGTGAGAGAGGAAGTTGCGAGTTCGTGGTTTGGTGCGAGACCCCCGTTGCGCTGGCAGTCCGACGGCTGCATTCATCATAGAGACATAGGCGCAGACAGAAAGCCCTGCCGGGAACATTCCCATTAGCATGGAAATCACTTCCCTCTTACCTACCCCCTCCACATCGCTCGTTCTCTGCCTCCATACAAGAAGAATGGCTCTAACTCCTATTATTCTGCGTGAAGGCACACTGCCAGGGTAGATGACAAGAAAAGCGAAATCGTTGACCATTTTTCCCCCACTCCACTCTCACTGTCGCCGATAGAACAACGGCCAACCTCCTGATTGATTCCATCACTGACGTTTGGCTCTGGGTTATTCCTCAAAAACTCACACAATGGACCAACACTCACCTAAAAAGTTTCCCTACAGCTCGTATCGCTGTCCATCTGCTCAGTTTTGTCACCCCTGTGTCAGATTCAAAAGCTTCAGATTCAAATTTCTATAAGGCTAGATTTCCTAGCAAAAGAACAATGCCGTATGCAAATAATAAAACTCAAATCACCACATAAACATGCATAATCGAAACAACAAAAAGGATAGGCTTATCAGCTTTTAAAAATGCTTCTTATATCTGTTTGTTAAGACATAAAAATATTTGGGCCGGTGCATGACATATGATGTTGGACATATGATGCTCTTCCTCAAAAGCTAAACTAAACTGAAGCCAAGTCTAACCAAAGCAAAACGCCATGGAACCCAACTATGATTCTCTTGAAAGTGAAATATAAAAGGAGATACTGTATATATTTTAATTTATAGATGTTTAAATGTAAAACATTTTATAAACGTGAAATTATTATAAATAGTTGTAAAAAATGTAAAATAAAAATACACAAACATACAAAAATAAAAAAACAATATTTTCATTTAAAAAATAAATACAACTAAACTAAAGAAATATTATACTGACATGTACATTTATATCTGACATTAAAGTGCCAAAACAACAGTTCTTAGAAACAATGTAATAATGTCAAATTATATTTTATATTTATTTACCTTTCTTTTAAAACTGCTTTTCTCAAAACTTTTTTAGCAGGCCTCCTAGCAGCCTAAACTAAACTTGAAAATCAGAGTCCTGTAGCAAAACCAGCTGAGAACCACTGATGCAGAGAGCTTAGTACTGCACAAGAAAAAAAAAGCAAAGGTTCTTTTACAGATAATTTGGCCTCTTGAGAAAAGACTGGATAGTCAGCAGGTCTTTTTGATCTGTCATATTGCTAGTGATTGAAACCTCAAAAAGGATTTGCAGTGCTACTCTACTATATCTTTCTCTCATTAATGACATTCAAACCGCATACAGTTTCACGGATGTCTTTGACATTTCACCTCGAATACCCTGCACTCAGACCTGAGCGTAAAGTGTAAGCAGGAGCCGCAAAGATGCAGTCATCACCACAAATGACCACAGTGCTACCAGTGCCTCATGTGGAACCGGGGACCATCCAATCCCAGCTCTAATTGGGCGTTGTGATACGACGGAACGATTTCAGAGACGTTTTCATGCCCCACTGCTATCTATAGCCCCCGTAGGAGACCCCACAGGCAGCCAGCGAGTCAGAAGCGCTTTGCCTGCTTGCCTTATTCATACCAGACCCAATCAGCCGAATCAGTCAACAAATTATCCGATCAGAACACATGGCTGAGCACCTCTCCGGCAAACAGTCTGGAGGAAATGGACAAAGACCAGGCCACGCGTCACAGATAAGAAGCCGCGAGAACGCCGGCATACCAAGAAACCACATCTTCTGTGTTTCTGAGCGCAGCGTGAGATGAAAACGAGTCTGTGTGATTACAGCAGACTGGTACGGCCAAGATGAGGCTGTTAGTGCTCCTCTCATCCCCTTCCTTCCTTCATCCCTCCTTCACGCTCGGAGAAGTCACCCCAGGGACGCATCTTTACGGATTCAGACACGCATTCCGCGTCTTTATCGCTTCATGCGCGCCGAAAACACAGATATATAACCTTACGGGATTGGATGAGGCCTGTGAATACAAATAGCCGAAGACTCTCGCTGCTGGTGGGAGGCCACACTGAATAGAATTAATTGTGAAGGTACTTTCATTTTTAATTGAGTGTTCAGACCCCAAAAGCCCATATCTGACTACCAAGAGAGAAAACGCTTAAAGCACTCCTACACATGTGAATTGATTGGGAGAAGTCACAAGGGATGCATATCAAACCTCTTGCTTTCAACATCAGACACATTGCTGAGACGCCAAGCAACTAATTCTTTACATTTTACGCATCCTTTACTTTCAAAATGGGTTCCAGCAGAGGCTGAGATGAGTTTATAGGCTGCATCTTAGTTACATCCAAACTGTGGCGTTTTATTGCTATTATACTCAAGAG
Source organism: Puntigrus tetrazona (assembly GCF_018831695.1). Classification (NCBI taxonomy): domain Eukaryota; kingdom Metazoa; phylum Chordata; class Actinopteri; order Cypriniformes; family Cyprinidae; genus Puntigrus; species Puntigrus tetrazona. The sequence goes on along the minus strand of NC_056700.1, from coordinate 18,019,955 downwards.
AATATATGCATTGGTTCTAATCGCCTGTTGAACTTGACACTGCATGATTCCATAATGCATAGCTAGAAGGCTAAATGAGCTTTATGCTTTGATGAGAGTGTAAATAAATGGGCTTTATGATCTGCTGAAAGCACATAGTTAGTGTTCTGGTGAACGCTATTTTATCATCGGTCTGTGCCGCTGACCACTGCAGAGACTTTAAAAGCAATGCCAGCTGAGGGCAGAAGGGCGAGGAGGGTTGGAGAGGGTCGAGGAAAGAAATTCACATATCAAGGAGATGCTTGGAAAGCCAAAGAGAGAGAGGGAAGGATGCTGAATGAAAATTAGCCCTTAGGGGTTGATGACAAAGCCTGTCACCTCTGAGTTTCTCCATCTCCAGCCGTCCTCTCTCCCTCAGTCTGATGAACTGTCGAACGCGGCGGGTATGTGACATGAATGTGTATGTGCGTGCGACACAGAAGCTGATGTGTATTCCTGTGAGCACGCACGTGAGTTTCCTCTCATGAGTCGGTCGGTGAGTGTGTAAATGGCATGTGTGAGAGATGGAGAGAGAGAGAGAGAAGGGGGGAAGACATATGAGAACAGACAGATGGAATAACATAGTGTCTACACTGGACACGAGCGGCAAAGCATAATCGCTCCCATTATAATCAATGACAGCGTCGGTTGCATCGCCCCGCAAGTTGAAGAACACCCTTTTCTATTTTTGACGCACTGCAGAGCTACTCTAATCCTGTTTTTCCTGCTCTGATCTGAAAATAAAAAATATATATGTAATTTTGAACTCACAAGTTTAATGTGGTTAAACAGACTACACAGTTTTATGGAAATAGTTTTTAACAAAACAATAACACAGTACCATCTTCTATCATTTTAATGACTAATTAAATCAGTCATGACTCATAATCGGACAATTCCAAAGCCAATTTTGAGGAACCAAAGATTGATTAGAATAAACTGTGAATCTTAAGTTTCAGTTGTCATTAAATAAAAAATAAATGAAATTATTAATATGATAAAAAATAATACATGTATTAATTTTGTTTAAAAATATGAATGCAATTTAATTTAAAACTATTCATAAAAATAAATATAAATACAAATAAAATAAATCATTTGAAAAAATGAATTAAAATATTATACTTCTGTTATGTTTCTGCATTAAATAAATGTCATTTATTCATTTCATGCATGACGCATCAAAATGAAATTATTCCCAGTATAATAAATGAAGCTGACTGTACTATGCAGATGCTCCAGTCACAGTCTGCCTTTTCACTGTCTGCCTGAAATAAAATTATGTTTTTATTCTGTGAAAATAATATATTGTGATCAATGACAACTTGCGATTTTTTATTTAAAAAAAAGTGACAGATTTTAAATCAGCTATTGTTTTTACTCATATACACTACAATTAAAAAATTAGGGCAGGTAAGATTGTTTTTCAAGAAATCTCTAATGCTCACCAAGGCTGCATTTATTTGATTAAAATATGGTCATATGTATAATACAGTAACAGAATAACAATAATATCCTGAAATATAATTAAAGTAACTATACTGTTACAATATAATATTTAATATCAATTTAATGCATTGCATTTAAATAAAAATTAAGCGCCCCTATTATGGGTTATGATATTTTTATATTTTGTTTTTGGGTAGGGTTGCCAATTGCTACTGAAAACTAGCCCAATCACATTACATTACATTACAAGTACAAGTTTTTTCCCTAAAAAAAAAGTTAAATTCCAGGGGCTGTATTTGTTGGAGACTCTTCAACATGCAGACATGAAAGAGCGTTAAAGTAGCCAAATTGCATGGTAATTCCACACTTTTATTGTCTTATAATGCACAGTTATTTTTACCATATTTGCTCAACAACTGCCAAACGATTCTCAGCTGTTCAATTTTCCAAACCCCTCCTTTGCGTTACACTAATCTGTGGTGATTGGCTGATTTCATTTCCATTTCACCATGCCAGTAATGCCTGATAAAACAGCATTTGTGAGCTCAGTGCTGTTTTGTGTACAGCCGTTACCAGAGAAACAGCTACTTTTACTGCCCCGAAACCTAGTGGCAAAGAATGAAATTGCATTTGTTTCAAAAACAACTCGTTTCAATGATTCAGACTCGACTCTTTCTTTCAGATTTACAACTTTGCGAGATGTTTTCATTCACCTTTTATATTCAGCTTTGTTACACTACATGGAAGGTAATTTTCAAAAATCCATAATAGGGGTACTTTAATTATTTCTTCAACAACACCAAAAATACTGTTGCCAAACTTTTAAACAGTGGTGTAGCTTTATTCTTTAGCTACACTACCGTTTAAAAGTTTAGGGTCAGTTAGATTGGCAAAAACAAATCAATAATGTAATACAACAATTAATTCAACTGTTTCATGACTTCACTGTGAGCTGATTAGCACAGAACACTGTTGAAGAGCAGCTTCAAAGCTTCCAGTGCATACAGGATGTAACAGATGATTTAAAGGTGTGAGTGGGAGCATAGACACACACACACACACACACACACACACACACAGGCAGCCACACACTCCCATAAATAAAATTGATTCCATTCTCGGGGCAGAGTTAAGCTGTCCCTATTCTTGTGTCACCATCACCTCTCCTTTCCTTCCCATCTCTCTGTCAGGCTTTTTTCTTTGCTTTTTTGCTCTGCCTGTGGACAAATTACGGTGATTATCATTTAGTTCCTCTATTCTTAAAGTCCCTCGCTTCTTTTGCCATCTTAGCTTTTTTCGTCTTCCTCAATCTTCTCGTTTCCCTTCTCCTTCTCTTTTGTACTTTCGCTCTTCATCTGTAACCAGCAGACACTCCAGGGAAATAAATTAGTAATATTTATGATGAAACCTTTTCAGTATCGTTGCTTCTTATCTCGTCGCCTCATAAAAAAGACACTGATCTTAACAGGCGTACCTATGTAGTCATCCGTCAAACAATCTACCCAGCCATCCATCATGGGCATAGTGCACTGCTCTGCTCCTCTTGGATGCCCAACACGGCAGCCTGGGCTGTTAAAACTACATAAACCAGCTAAACTCCCCCTGCACCTGAGTCTGCATCTATTATACTGAGGGATGCATCAGCCTCGGCACTGCCTGCAACATTCTTCAAACGTAATTGCGACGGTCAAAACAGCTCCCAAAACGCCTGTAATTTGTTTGCTTTTATCTGAAGTGAACTCTCGGAGAGATTTCTAAATCGGCTTCCAAATACGAGGAGATTTACCCAACCTTGCTCAGTGAACCTTAACGTCTACCTGGGTGAGACTTTGATATATTTTCCCCACACGTCTTCAGATAATCTCACCCCAGCTCACCTCGGTAAAAAAACATGAGAATGTGAAGGGCAGAGCTGATGCTGGGAGAGCAGGGGCCCTGCTTTGACCGTACTAATAAAGGGCTGGTATGTAATTGAGCAGAACTGGAGGGAGGCTGCGTTTGATAGTGTTACGGACCCTATGCAGGGACAGTTAAACAGCAGATGATGAGAACTAGATAAGGCTCTTTTCTGTAACCAACCTCTAACTCTAGCCCTCCTGTCACCCATTCTTGGAAATAGCTGGTTTATATGCCCCAAGCATGTTTTATACACAATTGTAAAACTCATTTAGGAGAACAAAGTAATATAAATCTAATGTTCTGGGATTTTGCCACTCTTATTGATGGAAACATTAGGAAAGGGATGGGAAAAAGTAACAGTGATTCAAACTGTGTCCAATAAACAAGTTACACAGGCACTAAACTCTAAACCAGAAACTTTTTGGGCAGAAAGTGTCATTTCAGATTTTTTTCAGGTTAACTACTGTGCCAATATTTGTGAATACCATAGACTGCTGAACCCCTTTCATTTAAATTTACCATGGTAACCACAGTATCCCTAAAAATACTGAAGTATTAAAAAATCATAATATGGGTTGTACTTGAAATTAGTCATGCAGGATCTCACTAATGGCAAGCTTTTAAGTCATGATGATAAATTGAAGGCCAATCTAGAATATTAACCTGACAATTCAGTCTCATGAAAAGCTGATGGAATTCACACACATTTTTGGAAAATTCACAGACACATACACACAAAAATAATGAAAACCTAAACCTAACTATAAATGAAACCTTAACAGCTAAATAAATAAACCCCATTAAAACCTAAAGAAGATCCATGTTGTAAGATTTCAGTATCTATTTTAAATTATTAAAAGTTGCTATGAAAGTGTGATATGATTTGTCATCAGTTTGTCAAGTGTTTTTAGAATAGCACTTTTCCAGCAGCATTTTTAGCAGTCATTACTCATTATAGTAATTCATTTAGTCCTCATGTTACATCCTTCAGAAATCACTTTAAATGTGAATTTTGTGCTGAATAAATACATTGTGCGTGTCTTTGTTTAATTTATGTTGTAGATTGTTGTAGATCAAAATGTGAAAGTCAGTTTAGACCTTATTTCACTCCTAAACCAAAATCTATGATTCTAAAACTCTTCAAAACTCCAGTGGAAACCCATAAATCAAAAAAATTATTCTCTTCTGGGTTTTATGGGATATACTTCACTCTTTTTTATGAAAGAGGAGGCTTTTAAAGTACAGTAATTTAACCAGGGTTTAAAACTAACTTTTTCACTCACTAGCCATTCATAAATTCTACTAGCCAACAAAAAAGAACACCTGAGGTTGTCCACACTGGAAATGACAAAGCAACCATTGCGAATAACTTTGTGTTTTGTGTCAGTATGTCATAAATAGAATGAAGCATCAGTTTGCAATCAGGATTTGTCATGCTGTGCTGCATCCAGTGTACACAGAATCACTGATTATAATGGGTTCTATTGTATTTTGTGTAGACACGGTGTGAGACTTCAGTAATTTGTTATCTCTTTGCTATTGCTTCAATGCAAAGGAAACCAGCACCATTAGGATGGGTATGTTCAAGTCAGCTAGATACACAATTAGGCTTTATTTAAATATATTTAAATATATCATAATGACTTACTAGTTCTGTACTTGCATTAAATCTGGCTTAAATGAACTTCCCCAAGAAATGAATAAGTGAAGATAAAGTAACCAGTCAAAATTTAACTGGTAACATTTTTGCAACGTATTATGCATAGATGCATGATGTGGAAAGTTACTCACTTTGTATGAAGTGCGGAGGGTTGTCGTTGACATCCGTCAATCTAACAGTAACCGTTGTCGTTCCTGACAGGCCACCAAGATGGCCGCCCATGTCTTTAGCTTGCAGCACGACTAGATACTGATCCTGCGCTTCTCTATCTAGATCTGGAACCGCAGTACGCAGGATGCCTGAGGGGGAAAGAGCGACAAAGAGAGAAGCACATCACAAATTCAATCATCTCCTTGAATCAAATCATTTCCATGTGTTCTCTGACCCTAAACTTGTAGAAACGCGTCTCAGCGGACAAGGTCACCAGCGCGAAACTCCTACTGTAGGACAACAGTCTACAATAGAGGTTTATTAAAATGTCACAAGGAAGTTTAACTGTGGATACACGCTGTAGATTGGAAGAGACCTTTCAGAGAGCTATGGCTCTGAATGCTAATTCCAACTAATGAGTAAAAAAGAATGCCAGGCAATGCATATAGGACAGAATTAGGTTAATATCCTTGATTAGCATTCACAAACCTCCAGGAGAAAAAGCCCTCTCATTCATATCAGCGTGGGGTCCACAAATGTCAACAAAATTAATTAGGTTTCATTAGACGGCCAAATGGAATCAAAACACGAAGGAAGTCCATTATCCACATAGACAGAGACACAATGCACAGACTTCTACACAAACATTCGCACAATGGATCCGTGCGAGCAGTAAAATTCATCTTTCACTCTCTCACCCCTTCTCTCTGCTTCATTCTTTCTAGCCTGTCATACACACAAATACCCATCATTCTCTTCGCAACCCTTACGCTCACACATAGAGATTGGCCACACAGTCCCACCGTGTGTAGAACCGCACTGTGCTCTCTTCACTTCTGCCAATTCCACTCTACAGCACAAAGAAGCAGGAGTGATTTTTCAAATGACTACAGCCCCCCTGTAACCCTGAATAAAAGTCTCTCACAAGCCTCCAGGTCACAAACCAGACCCACCGACAGGCACAGAGGCAGAGCGCAGAGCCGGACCGTTGTGTCATTTAAGATTGCCATTTAAAGGAAAAGTTCACTCAAAAATTCTGTCATCATTTACTCAACCTCACGTCGTTCCGAACCCATATGCTGTTATTTTATTCTGTGGAGATATTTTAAGACACTTTATACAGCTACACTACCTCTCAAACGTTTGGGGTCGATAAGATTTTTTATGCTTTTGAAAGAAGTCTCTTGGGCTCAGCAAGGCTGCATTTATTTTATCGTACAGTAAATAATGAGAAATATTATTCAAATTTCAAATAACCTATATATAAAATAACTTACATCTATTTTAATATGCTTTAAATTGTAATACATTCCTGTGATGGCAACTCTGAATCTTCAGCAGCCATTACTCCAGTCCGGTGTCACATGAAATCATTCAACTATGCTGAATTCCCACTTAAGAAATATATATCATTATCAAATGTAGAGAAAGCATCTGTGCTCCTTAATACTTTTGTGGAAACTGTGATTTAGCATTCCTTGATGAATAGGAAGTTAAAAAGCATTTATTTGAAATATAGATGTTTGTTTACTGTCACTTGTAAACAATTTAATGCCACCTTTTATCAATAACCCTAAACTTGTGGATGGTAGTGTATATAATGCCACCAAAAAGAGCCCTAAATATATGATAAAACTAGTACATATGACATGAAGTCAACTTTGTGAGAAACATTTAAATCAACAGATTGCAAGAATGTTGCTTCACACAATGAAACGATAAACATATTTTGCTCCTAGAGACGAAAGGCATTTACAACTTAAATGCTGAATATAAAGTAAGCCTCAAGGACTATTTATCATCAATTAAAAACGTTGGAATCATCATTGAATTTGGAAGCAGATGCAAACTAGATGTAATTTTTAGTTGCATTCAATGAATAATGACTTGCAAATCTCTTGCAAAGCTATCACATGACTTCAGAAGACTCTGAATATGATGCACAAGACATATGAACAACTTTTTTTGCTGCTTTTATGGTGTGTTTTTTTGAGTTTGCTTACTGAAGTGTTATTGTATAGCAAGAGCTGCACAGAGATTCTTTAACACATTCGATTGTGTTTTCCACTGAAAATATAACAGCATACATGTCTGGAATGACAAGAATATGAGTAAAAGATGACAGAATTTAACTATTCCTTGAACAGTTCACAAACCTGCGGTGGCGCTCCACTTTGAAACCTTTTTCTGTTTTCCGCAGCCTTCAGAAGTGTGATTTGAGTTAGTGTTTGCAGCATTTGTTAGAAGTGCAGCTCAAGCGTTATGAATACATTTCTGCCAAGTCAGTCCGGATTAACGAGCATTGAAGAGAGGGAGGGAAGAACCAGGAAAAT